>NC_136592.1:18287896-18400396 GCF_910589615.1 Taurulus bubalis | reverse complement strand
TCTATAGATTCACAGCACCAGTAGGCCATTACAGCAAGTAAACAAATGGATGTTTAGTAAAGTAGTACCACCGTTTATACTCCACTAGACAACTCCAGTAGAAGTACAAAGCACACTAGCCCTGTTCTGAAATCTTAACACTGGCTTCAGTAACAGAGTTCAAAGTGCTGCCGCTAGTTTGCTTTTCACTGGATGGTTGAGAACCAAAATATGAACTAAAACAAATCCCACATTTTAAACAAAATATGTGTGTTTTGATTTAGGAGAATAATTCATAATAAGTCATAATTCAGTGACACATACTGTTCACAATAAAAGTTCATCACAAATAAGTGTAAGCTGCACCATCTCTCTGTACTTCCTCTCTCCTAGTGCCCAGCGTTTGGCCATCCTGACCCAGAAGCTGGAGTTCCTGTCCAGACACGCGTGTGTCAACCAGAGCCAGCTGGAGGAGCTGGTTAAGGTGACATGAAATAGTACAATTATTTACATTTCAAGTTTTGTCTGTATTGTACACAGTTGTAATCCAGCACAGCTGCAGTGGTTTCAGCACTATGGACAGCTCCCACAGCATTAAAGGAGAAGAAGGTAGTTTGTTTCTGTTTTGTAATAGTTCAGTAATGTTCTGGACTATTCTCAACTATTAAACTCCATCTGTGGCTCCTTGATTCACCTAACTTAATTATATTTGACTGCTCAAGATGTTTGCCTCGCCAAAAGTAATCTCAAATTTTAAATATTATATCTTTAGTTCATTAGCCAGGCAAGCACACGAACAAAGGCCCCTGCCAGCACAGCTACAAGAAAAACAAGGCTCAAAAGCACCTGCCTAAATGTTTCACTGTAATATGCACAGCAAGAAAGTAGCACAATTGCCTTTTAATCAGAATTTGAAAGTGTCCAAAGATCACTCTTTGACAACCCAAATATATCTCTCGCCTCCAGCAAGTTGTGTCTGCTATCCGATCAGGGGTAAACCCTGCAGGGACACTGACCACCCACAGCAGCCTGTGGGACCTGAGCTCCGCCTTTTTCTTTGCTGGGACTGTCATCACAACCATCGGTATGACGGACACACTCCCACACATACACACGCATGCACGCACACAGATGCACAAGGTTGGGCCACTAACACACATACGCATGCATTCAAGTGATTAAAAGAATAAAGCTGCTATGGTCACTTACTTCCTTTGCCAGCCACTTACACCTACTTGTTGGAGTGCTGCTATTGAAGCTGTTTCTTCAGAGGGTAAAATCTAAAAAAAATTTAGATTAAGAAAATCAATCATGTATTACACATGAACACACATGTTGTCACATATTGATTCATCTCACTTGTTGCGTTGGTTTATCATGATGCATCACCTGGTAGTTTTAGTGTATTTACTGTTCTTATGGAAGCAAGAAATGGTGATTTATATTTTAAGTCTCTTTTTTCTGTCCTCTCTGCAGGTTTTGGGAACAGCTCTCCCCACACAGACGGTGGAAGGATCTTCTGCATCATCTATGCGTTGTTAGGGATACCTCTGTTCGGCTTCCTTTTGGCTGGAGTAGGAGATCAGCTCGGCACCATATTCGGCAAGGGCATCGCCAGAGTGGAGAAAATGTTCGTGGTGAGTTTGGGGTTTTAATATTGTGTATGTCACAGTAGAATATATACAAGTTTATGGTTTGCAGGTCACAAGCCTGAATAGGCTCCTGAATAATTTACATCAATGCTCTTTGAAAAATGTGCTCGCCCAAACCAGCTTTGAGATCAAATTTACAACATCTGATTTAAATACCCCCCGCGAATAATGGATAGATGGATGGATGATTTAAATACCATCTTATATATTAATCCTCTGGGCAAGATGGTTTGAATTCTATAATTATTTGATGTCATGATATTGATATATATTGTGATATTGTTAATTTTCTGGAGAATCAATTGTTTCTTGTTTCTTGTTTGAGCTTACATGTATGAATGTGTGTGTGTGTGTGTGTGTGTGTGTGTGTGTGTGTGTGTGTGTGTGTGTGTGTGTGTGTGTGTGTGTGTGTGTGTGTGTGTGTGAGAGAGAGAGTGAATGGTCCGCTTTTGATGCAGTGGGAACAAACCCTTTATTTATATTTGTATTAATAAGTTTGAGTGACACACTGAGAGGATTTCTCTGCGTAATGTCTTGTTTTAAACTTTAAACTGTTAATAATTATTAAACTGGATGTAAAGTGACAGTAAATCGGGTTTTTTTAAGCAGCTAAAAGAGTATACATGGAGTATCTCATTCTGGGGTCCAAACTCTTTAAAATTATTAAAAAAAAACACATTCTGAGCGAGAAGCAGGTGTCCTTGTAATTGTTTATTTGATATATTGTCAAAAATGTTCAGGCCTAAAAGTGAGGCTTTAGTATTCACGTGCTGTAACAAGAATTCACATCCCAATAAGAGAAAAAAAGCTCTCACAGTTTTAAAAGTTGGGGTTGTTGCTGTGAATGATTTGCCTCTCAGTCTTGAATGAAAAATGTGCTTTCTAATTTTAAATGAAATGAGCAGACGAGTGTAATTTAGAACGATCTGCTCCTTCTGGTACTCTCAAGGCACCTAAGGTACTCTGTAATGAATATATTGATTAAGGCTGAAGACAGAGGACAAAAGTTAATTGTGTAAGCGTGTGTTTGTGTGTGAGTCTTGTTACTCTGTGCCCAGAGCACGCGAGACTGCCGCATTATCCTCAGTGAACACTACGAATGTTTTTCCTTTGCTACTGCACCCAGGGACCAATTTATGGAATAGAGCTATTACATCTGGTTGTTTTACCAAAACGCACCCCAGAGGATGATTTCTGCTGATGTTGGGGATCTTCTGACTTTTTTTCCCTGAGTGTGACGTTTGGTTTTGATTGAAATGTGCCATCACATATTGGATGGATTGCCATGAAATCTGGAGCACACTTCATAGTCCAATTTAGGATCAATTTAATTGAAATCATCTTGGTGATTTTTTACACGCCATCACCATCATCAGGTTAAGTTTCCTATCATAAAAATACTACTATTTGTGACCAAATACCTGCAAACTCATGAATCCCTATGATTCTCAGCTATACTTTGTGTTTAGTGCTAGCTATCAAATTTAGCATGCTAACATGCCAACATGCTACATTAGGACAGACAGATCAGATCTCTAGAGTTATAAATGTACCTGTGGGGTCATATTGCTGATTTTGTCTGCCGCTCTCTTACCTGCAGCATTGGGACATCACTCAGACAAAGATCCGGGTCATCTCCACCCTGCTGTTTGTGCTTTTTGGCTGCCTGCTGTTTGTGGCGCTCCCAGCGGCTATCTTTAAAAACATCGAGGGTTGGTCTGCGCTGGAGTCCCTCTACTTTGTGGTCATCACCCTGACTACCATAGGGTTTGGAGACTTTGTGGCAGGTACAAACACGCAGCTAGAGATTCAATACCAACACCCAACTCGTCTGTCTCTCTGCATAATACCTGCATGGCTCACCAGGTGGATTTTACTGGATATGTGACAGCTATTGTCTCTGTCTGCTTCTGTCACACATGTCACTTTAACTGTTGTCTGAGCACTTTATCTTTATCTATAATTGATTTAAATATCATTGCACTGTTGCTGTCGTTGTCTGTGATTGTTGTTTGTCTTGTCTCGTCTAATGTCTAATGTATGCACCTTCCACCTAACTAAATTCCTCGTTTGTGTAAACATTCCTGGCAATAAACGGTTTCTGATTCTGATTCTGGTCTCTGTGTCTAGGTGGTTCAGAAATAGAGTACTTAGATTACTATAAACCAGTTGTATGGTTCTGGATCCTGGTGGGACTAGCCTACTTTGCTGCCATCCTCAGCATGATCGGAGACTGGCTCAGAGTCATCTCCAAGAAGACGAAAGAAGAGGTATGACACATTTCATCACTTTGTCTCTTTCAGTGCACTGACACACAGGTTATTATTCAAGCTACTCAGTTACAGTGCCTCAACTTTTGCCATCTGCTTAACTTTATTTCAATGATAAGACTGCTTTCTAATCCAATCCACCGTCTGCCATCCAAACACATAAACACAGTCTTATGCCATTACCTTGAGCATCTCCAGAGAGAGGGAGAAAAATAGGTCATTTTGAAAATGTGTGATGATGGCCTTATCAGAAAATGTATCTAATCAAACAGTGTGTGCTGTAAATAAAACCCAGGTTATGCTAATTAATTTAGTTGTTTCCATAAAAGGAACATCTGATAGTTTTCAAAGGGACCCTTAGTTGAAAAAGCTGGAGGAATATTCAGACAAGGCATTTGTTGTAATTAGATTTCACTGGTGTTTGAATTGTAGTGATACTGAAGGTAGGTGTGAATATAGATTTGGTCAGTCAGTTCTTGACAAACAAACATTTTCTCATGGAAGAGTTTTAGGGACCAAGACTTATATCTTTGAACATGCTGACATAACATAGTGTTCCCATTCGTCGAACATAATTAGTTAAATGATACTGGTTTGCGACTACAATCGTTAAGTTGTGATGTATGATGCAATGTGTGTGTGTGTGTGTGTGTGTGTGTGTGTGTGTGTGTGTGTGTGTGTGTGTGTGTGTGTGTGTGTGTGTGTGTGTGTGATTAATGCTCCCCATGGGTTCTCAAGTCCTGCTGTGAGTGTGTGTGTGCTATTATCATTACGGTGATCTAGTCATAACTAGAGGCAGTGTTAGAAGTGTGAGTCCCCCCCCTCCCCCCGCACCTATTCTCGGACAACACATTTTTTAAACGTTTCCTTAATTATCTCCGCAACCACATGGTTGTTTAACTAAATTGCTACAATACGGTAACCCTTTAAAACAATTAAAGTAACCGTTAAGTTTAATTAATTACTTGCCACGCCGATCGTAACGTTTCACTATAACTAATAATTAATAAGTACCCCTTACAACTTCGGATTTCAATAAAAGACACATCCCCGTAACCCCACGGGCTTGTGGGAGTCTAAAAAAATCAAAATCCTTATAAACCCCCTATATAGTACCTGTAAAGTCACAAAACGGCCAGAGTTTTTCTTTTCTTTTTACGGCAGACTCTTCTGAGTCCTGAAGCTGATTTGGTTAAGCAACACCAGAGTGTCTCAGACCTTCTTTTAATGAGGTATTAGGAAAAAACGGAAGCACATTAGGCTTTTTTAATATCCGGGTTAAACAAAGGCTTCATCTCTTCCTTTCTGATTGTCAGTCAAACAGAAGCAACACTGGAAAACCTGCTGCATTGATTAGTAGTAATTTGTCAGAATTTTTCATCATGCCATTGCGACTGTGGCTCAGTGGTGAGCAGGGTCGTCCTTCAGTCAGAGGATCGGCGGTTCGATCCCCTGCTACGCTAGCCAATGTCGATGTGTCCTTGAGCAAGACACTTAACCATTAATTGCTTCCGTAGCTGTGCCTACAGTGTATGAATGGTTGATAATCCTGATGTGGCACCTTGCATGGTAGCTCCTCTCATCAGTGGGTGAATGACGTCATGTAGTGTTAAAGCGCTTTGAGTGGTCGGAAGACTAGAAAAGCGCTGTACAGGTCCTTTTACAGTAATTAACTAAAGTTAATTATCCCTGAACATGTCAGAGGTAAAACCATTTAATAATGACACAGTGTTTTGTTTCCATGGCTGATTAATACTATACCTAGTTGTGTATTTTCGCTTTTAAAGGCTGAACACAAAAGGCACATGTGTGCTATAATTATAATCTCCAAATGAGTGTGTTATGTTTATGGTATAATTAAAGGATTACACTGTGGATTTATATATTATTGTGTGAATTAAAAAAAATCTTAAAAATTTAATGAATTAAAATTAAATGAGTACAGTCAAACATAACCTAAAAGTCATGTGAAGCCTTGGATGTTATCCATGAAAAAACTGGCAAGCAAATTGTCAAAGCAGTCCCAGTTTGAATTACATTTAAATTAACAAAAAAAACCATCACTGTGATCGAAAATTACAACAAAGACTCTGATAATTGATAGATTTTATTGAACTTAATGGAAACCAATAGCTGCCCAGAAAGTGCCTGGAAAATGGGTCGCTGTTGTTTATCTCCTTCCTCATCCAAAACCACCTAAAAGGTCCTCAAGGCAATATCTAAATGCACTTCAACACGTTTTCTTCTACTCTAGTTTCCTTTTTTCCATTTGATGTCATTTCCTTTTTTTATTTTAGCCATTTAACTGACAATGTGATCAAACAGTGCATACAACAGTTCCAAGAATGACACCTTTGTATATCTGTACTCTACTTATTTCACTCTCTTTTCCTCTCCTTGCAGGTCGGAGAGATCCGAGCTCATGCTGCAGAGTGGACGGCTAACGTCTCAGCAGAGTTCAAAGAAACACGGCGACGTGTTAGCGTTGAGGTCTACGATAAGTTCCAGCGTGCCACCTCAATCAAACGCAAACTGTCCTCTGATTTTGGATTCAGCCCCGGCCCCGAGTTCACTCTGCCCAAGAGAGCCATGTCGGTCAATTTCAACGATGAACTGGACAGAAACGAGAGAGATGCTGGGCTGCCAGGCCTGATGGCTAGAAACGGAGGTTTGTTCATGAACGGTTTGGACCCCGAGAGAGGAAACATCTCAGTCATTGAACACCTTAAATAGGAAGAGGACGGTCAATACCTTTCAAGATCTTTCTGAGGTCTTTCCACTTGTCATCTTTGGTGGCATCCGTGCTGAGAATAAAGGGTTTTTATTCCCAAAGCAAGCAGTAATGAGAATGTGGTACATTGTGACCCCAGCAGGGACATCTTAACCTCTCTGCAGGGATGTAAGCTTTACTCAAGAACAGTTCACTGGCTCTTTGACAGTGGGACACTTTTCACCACCCTCATCCCGCCAGTGAAACAAAGAAGAAGAAGAAGGACGTACAGAACATTAGTTGAGTTTGTTGAAACTTGCATAGACTGGGTGTCTGTCAACTAAATCTCACTTAAATCTTGGACTAAGGCAAAGTTGCTCATTGATGACGACTTGGGATCAACAATTAACCCTTCCCTGTAGGACAAATAAATTAACATTTCCAACAAACTGTGACATAAAATTATAGTATTTGGTGATGTAATATGTCCATGGTGCCTATCTGTGTTTGCAACACTCCAATATTTTAAATTGTAACAATTTAGGATACATTTTACCACACAGCTTTACAACTTATAACGCTGCTGTCTGCTGTCTGCCATCTGAATGCAGAATGATACTGACAATCACAATAGGCTGTTAACTGAAACAATGCAAGACATATCAGAGATGTGTCTTATATGGTGGGATGTGATGATATCCGAATTGTAAACGTTACAGAACGTTACAGAAGAAGATGAACTACAAAGATTGTGTGTGATTCTATCTGATTTCCCACCTGGAAAAAGTTGATATCTCACAAGAGTGATGTGTTTGTAATTCTGAAAGGTCAGTCCTGAACCAATCGAAAAATTGTGAAACTAAAAAACATGTGCAGTTTAAGTTGAGTTTCTTAACTTCCACCATTTTAATTGACTGAATCAACTGAATATATATATATATATATATATTGAATCTAAAGCTTCATTGCTGGTTTCACTATGCACAGTTTATAGAGTGGTATATAATCATTACCACAAATTGGTGAATCTTTCCTCTAAATATCGTACGACATGTAGTTAAATGTTCTAATTTACACATGTAGTTTAAATAGATACTGCAACAACAAGTATCTTTTTCTTTTTTTCAGTAATTTCTAAGTATAACTTCCTTCCCACCATTTATGCATTGAGTAACTAAAGAGGGTTGTCTCTGCCTTGCCTTTGACCTGGCGGGTGTGTAGCTTCTGATCACAGCCAATCATTCAAGTGTTTGACCGCTGTGCTTTTCCAGTGGCAGCCATTTTAGTCATACTGTCCTGTTGTGTGGACTGTAATAGTCTTAACTCTTAAGATCTCTTTATAATGTTGACATCTCAATATTTTTGGTTTTGATGGAAGGCATCATTGGATGTAATTTGCTACCAACTCTTAGTTTTAGTGACGAGGAAGAAGGTGGATGCGATTCAAAGTGGTCAACGTGTGTCTCTCTGATTCTGGATGTAGCTTTAAAAGAAATTATAGCACTGCATGTCTATATGAGGAGATTTGCCAAACCATCGCTGTGCCTTAAACTCTTTACTTTGCCAAACCAAGGCTAAGCACAACACACACTGTGAGGTGGGCAATATATTTAAGTGGTAATCAAGTGGTAATTTACTGTTGGTGTTCCAGTCCAACAAAACAAAATCAGTTGCTCACTCTCATAATGTTCTACTTGCCTGGATACACATGTGGCCATACTAATAATTTGTGTTTCCTATAATAATATCCATATGGCTCAATGGAAGAAGCTGTTGTCAAATTTTCACTACTAGACCTTTTTCACAGCAGATATTTTGGTATGTCCCAAAAGGAAATACGCGGCTGTTATTGATAACAATATTGACTGCATTACTTTTAGCTGTGCTAGTTCAGGGTCCCCTCCATGATTCATGCTGGCTCTCTGTCATGCCTTACTGGGACACCTAATGGAACTGAGCCATTGCTAACACCATTTGTTTCACCTGTGCTTTTCTTGCTAAGACGAGTCCAGATGTCTGCTCTGAAGGTCTATAGAGAGTCCCTCCCCTTCAGGTGTCCCACATGGGATCTTATTTAAAAAATAATTATATATACGCTAGTTTTTTATCCTGTATAAATTGTGCCATAAATTAAACAACTTCACCTCTCTATTCTTTGAAATTGTGGAGCCTCTGATACATTTTATAATTGCTATTCCAGCAAATATTTCCGTTTACTCTTACTCTTTGCAAACCTTAAGCTGCTATAATATAACAGAGTGATTTCCTTCTGGTGGTGCTACCAAATGTGTGGTTATGGTATACAACCTTTTTTTCCAAAAAAATCTTGAATTACATAGGAATTATCTCTGTTTGCCATTGTTATAGCTGCCATACCTCCGGTGTCCTTGAGAACAGAAGGCTTCGATTTAGTTGTTCAGTGGCATTAACGACAACTACATGGTTTAACACACACACTTGTCTTTTTTCTGTAACAATCCAAACAAGATAATTTAATCCTTAGATTATTTCCCACATAAACGAGTATGAAACCATTTTATATCTGACAGCTTGATTCAGTTGACAAATTAATTTTGAGAATTTTCTGAGGGTTTTGAATTGATCTATTGAATGTAATGACAATAAGTCTGTCGTGCAGCTTGTAGTTGTGTATGCACCGGTAACACACTGAGAACAGCAGGTACAATTTTAATAAATCAGAAAAGTGAAAAAAGAATCCAGTATAATTTTAATGTTTTGATCTTGCCAGTCCTACTTGACTTGTATTTGTGAGAAGTGTTATAATTTTACATTTTTTACTTCGATTGGACGTCCTAATGAACCTTAAGGAGCCCACTGGACATCCTAATTGAACTGATAGAAGGGGCGAGGGAGCAGCAGGAAAGTCTTATACATGTTTTGACTTTAACTAAAGCAGACTATAACAGCCTGTCTGGTTCAGTACTAACTAAATAGAAACATTAGTGGTGTTACACTGTGTAGTAGCTGGTTGGTCTGCCTTTGCCTTCTTGTTACACAATCATCGATTTTAGCTTACTCTAAGAAATTTCACTGTCTGCTAATATGCTAGATGTGTTAATGCTTTTATGATGATGAAAACTGTATTTTTCTAAACTGTATGTTTGTACTTGTAGTGTTTCTATACTGCTGTGAGCCTTGGAGAACATATTTTAATAATAATGTCTGTAGAGCTAATCTAAACACAATGTAAAAAACGTTTTTTGTAAGATGAATGACTTGAAAATACACCAGATTTTAATCATTTTGCTGTCTTAGTCCAAGTGCTCAACCCTTGCTGTTGGATCCATCTCCATTGCAAAACATATTTATAATAATTATTTGTGGAATTACATCATACTTACTTCATCAGTAATTCTAAAGGTGCTGAAGATAAGACTGGTAGCATTTCGATTGCCTTTTAACATGACAGCTGGCGGCGCTAATAGAGCAAACTTGAGAGTGGGTGCTACGCTTCCATGATGATACCATAGGTGGGAGCGGCATGTCAGATATAACTGATGTTTGAGCGCTATTTGAGCGCTATTTGAGCTCTGTTTGAGCTCTGTTTGAGCGGAGGCCGTGAGCTTACCAGTGGGGCATGCACACATGCACGATCGTGCACTAATAGCACTTGTGGCTGGTTCGGCTGTATCAACAAAGCTAGAAGAATCTAGGATTTTCAACACAAACAGAGGGAAAGGGAATACATTACTCCACTATATCTTTACATAGCAAATTGTTGTTTGCTGCTATATTAATCCAGTAGATTCCACCTTTAGACTTTCTATTTTACTGAAATCGCCTACTGCAGCATTTACAACTGTGATTAAAAGAATGTTTACTTGGTGCATAAATGCTGCAGATGTATTGCTAACATTTGCAACTCTTAAAAAACTAAAGGTGCACTCAGTATAGTGCAGGTCTGTGCCAGGTGTGTCTGCAACAACCACTGCTGTATTGTGTGATTGAATGAATACAACCCACAATAAGCAAACTCAGTCCAGACACTAATGAGCTGTAAGGCGTCGTAAAACCAACTTAATTCAAACAAAAAAATAAGCTACGATTAATGCAGGCGATTATTTCAAAGTCGTTGTATAATACTTGTCATACAATCCTGGCAAAAACAAAATGAATGCCCTTAGCTGTGTTATCACCAGCAGCGGGTCAGCAGGCAGGCAATGACAGTATAAGACATATAATGAAAGGTGTTTTGAAACCACAACCACAAGAGGTCCTTGAACATGCAGCCATAATTGGGCACCCAAAACACTGTGAAGTTTGCTGCAGCAGAATGGGAGATTAGTCGTGGACAGACACAGAGATGCACACTCACTCACGGATGCCCGCACACATACCCCCGACTGATCGCATGATCCTTCTGGCGGAGATAATAACTTCAGTAACACCAGGTTGAAACGCAGGGTTTCAATTCTGTTGTAACTCTAACCCAATCCAGCATTAATGATGGGTGTGATCGGAAGTGCACTCTGTTGCACCTGTAACCACACCCAACGGTGATGTCACGGTATACCGACACAGCCTGGAGTACCCTTCTACATCATTGCAGCAAAGTGAGTAGTTTAACCACTGGAGGTTTTTTTTAAGAGGCTGACACACCACATAGAGGCAATTAAGATTCTTCAAAACCCCATTAGATTTCACTATTTCTAACTCAGTCAAATCTGACAGACATAATTCATACATTATCATCATTTATTAATTGTGACTTTACACTTACATTATCTCCGATGTCCATCACAAACAAACATCGATAAATCAGCTTAAAAAAAATCTAATTTTGAGTGTTAAACTATAATTTCAACCTTGTATGTTTCTAATTTAGTCATGAATATGTAAAGTTATCGAGAAATATTCTATAACATTTGATCCAGTTTTCAGGGGGCCTTAAAGTTTGACTTGCAATGACCAACTCATTCCCACCACTGACGACATAACTGTGCTTTGTAAGACTTTATAAAGATTTGGAAGCACAATAATCAGAAACTTCTCTTCTCTCAGTTCACAGCCACTGACTACTTATTATAGTTTAAACTTCCTGGATGATAGAGTGGTCTGATGAGTGTGACTGGCCAGTAGTAGCAAGTCTTATGATGCATGAGTTATCAAAGCAGGAAGTACACATTAGAATCAACAGCACACAGTTACAGTACCATGGCTCATTTCACCAATATTTTTTCTCCGTAGTAAGAGCCCATCAGGCAAGCCAAGCTGGCTCACGTAAAACCGAAAATCCTAGATTGAGGGTCGTTTTTACACAAATGTGTTCAGAATAAACAAAGGAGATATAACATGTTAGTGAGCTTTAGTATTGCTGGTTATTTTGTTTAACTTCAGACAGAGCCAGGCCAGCTGTTTTCACCTGCTCCCAGACTTTATGCTAAGCTAACTAGCTGCTGGTTGTGCTGTTTCCATAAAGGTGCAGTGCTTCTATATTGCAGTGAAAATCAAGGCCACGGAGAGTAAAATGGGACAGGAGCAAAGAACACCCCAAAACTGCTTGGGGTTCAGAGAGTTAATACATATTTTACTAATGCTTTATAGATCAGTTAAAACCCATTGATAATATATCGTTGCTCGTCAAACAGTGATTGATTAATTTATCTATAAAGCCTCAGTAGTTTTTTATCTATGGATAAAGCTCATGAGCTCTTTATAAAAGGTTACTTGAAAGTGGTAACCCTGTGGTGCATTGCTACGTCCATAATTATGCCTCATTCCCACTTAAAAAGTGCCTTGTGGGTTATATTTTAACATTGCAGATTACATTACTTTTTTTTAAAGTAATTTAAATGCACTACCATTAGTTCAACTCTCTTCCCCTCTGTCCTGTTCATACAAACTGGTCGACACTTCCTGTCGGCGACTCCCTCTGGCTTTGAGAACTGCTGCTTACACAGTGTTGCCTGGTGAAGAATGGGACAAATCATGCATACAGCAGGGGGATCGACAGTCAGTCAGTCTGTCAGTTTTAAAGACAGACACACACACACACACACACACACACATGCATACACAGACACACACTCTCCAGTCTGAGTGCCAGTGATAACACAGCTCAGCAGACCCATCTCCTCATTTCCCGTGTCCTCGTCCAGAGTTGGTTCTGGCACTGCAGCTTCCGCTAAGAGCTCCAGCCAGAGAGATCAGAGCAGGACAGTATCTGCTCTGAGGTGTGTGACTGTGTCGTCTCCTCTCTGTTCCCATAACCCAGCATGCCCTGCTACTCCCTTACCCACTGTCAGGCAGTAAAGAGAAGGGAATGCACGAGAGGAAAGGAATAAACCAGGTGTGTGTAAAACCCTCAGTGATGCTCCAAGAAGAAACTGACGAACGTCTATCATGTCCCATCTTAATGTGTTCTTACATGCCCTCAGAAGAACAAGAGGTCAAAAGGTCAGCACTCATCAATACCTCAAATGCTAGTATGTATGCGCCAGAGGAGAAGATCAATCGTATTGATCCAAAGTTTAGTGTTCCTCGGACACAACGTAAAGGTTCACCCAGAGAAATCTATCATTTCCGGCATTTCACATTAGCCACAGGTCTCGTGAGTCAGTCAGCATGAAGGGCACTTAAGGTTATAAGTGTGGCATACTGATGTGCTGCAAAAAGACAAATGTCTAAAACCAATGTCTCACCAATGGATCTGTGGTTCTGTGCAGTGAGTAAACACATGGGTCTAGTAGAAGTTATGACAGGATTATATTTATTTACTATATTTATGTGTAACTGTTTTTCTGTTAAATTGTTGTGCAAATGCTTTTTTATGGTTTTAAATATAAAAGCTGCAATCAAACTGCATCTCTAATAGTGTATGGTGGGACTTAATTTAAGTGCAGTAGTTCACAAGTTCAACTAAGTGCAGTTCACAGCAAAACACTTATCAGTATATGGGGACTGTGCAACATAGCTTACCGTATTGAATCCAAGGTTTTGTTTTAGTATTATAAGTGAACGGTTTAAATAGTGTACTTTCTATTAAACATCTTCATCTAGTAGACATGTAGGGCTACTTAATTTGGCTGCATAAATAAAATGGCCATTCCACCCTTATCATTATCATGTGGCGCAAACAGGTTTCTGGGTAAGGTAAAGGCATTTCAAAGTCAACTTAGCGTTCTGAAAAATGATAACTTCTCTAATGAATTACATAGCTGAATTTATGCTTTCCACTTTTAATTCAGTTTAAGATTTATTTTTTTAATACTCATTTCTAGTGTCTGTCCTGAGGAACAATATACAATTGTCTCATTTATTATTAAATGTTCCTTCACTGGCAGCCTGAGGTGTATCCTGCACTGACTGTCATCACTCTGCAGTCCAGAGTCAAACATCTTTTCTCCGTATGGCTCAGGTTCTCCACCTTGTGGTAGCAGAGTTTACGGTGTACTTATATTGCCGCTATACATTCTTTTTTTCCAAAAGTTATTAGATAATAGCAGCAAAGACAAGACTCCCATGCATATACAACAAAGAGACCACACAAATTATGACGCAGTTAAGGTTTAGTATAAAAAAAAAAGGGCAATTAACTATATACAATGATCAATAACATTTAACTACACTTGCACTAAAAACAGACACAAAATGCAAATCTGATTCAATATTTTCTGCAAACATTCAAAAGAAAGAAAAAAAGTTAAGAAAACCTTTTCATGAATATTTAGAAAATAGCAAAATCTACAAAATCTTAGCTGCCATTAGCTGATATGTTCAAGGGCTGATAGTTGGAGGACGCATAGCTGCTGTATTTCATCTAACATGTACAAAGTTCAAGACATCTTTTACTCTCAGACCAAAGGAAACCAGTAAGCCAGTAAAGAAGAAACTGGTACAAAGTGAAGTCATGAAGAAAGAGGAACAAACGTGGCTTGTTTACATTCACAAAACAATCAGGGTTATATTCTTTCTAAAAGGCCAAAAGACATTTCAAAGACAGTTTCGTTATAGCAGAAAAAAAAGGAGTGCTTTGAAGAATATTGGAACTCGGAGAGTAACCCACTCATCTTCAACCTGCCTCGTCATCTTACTTTGGTTAGTGATTTATTGTATTTCTCGTGACTTTAAAGATACAAACAGAAAAAAGAAGACAAAAAATGTGACACACAGCCTCCTAATTTAAAGAAAGAAAAGGTGCATCTTAAGTGTTTACTTGTAAAATAAATGTGCCCCAAAAGAAATAAGTATTATTTTGTGCATCTATGAGTGTGAATATTAAAAATCAATGCGAGTGTGTGTGTGTGTGTGTGTCAGTCAATCTACTGGACATGACAGTTGTCTTCTTGTCTCTCTTTATGCTCCTGTGTCTTGGGTAAATTCAAAGAACGATGCGTAAGTTCATCCTCGTCACTTGGGGAGACACACTTCCTGTTGGAGCTCTCTGCAGAAGGACTCCGGAGGGGTGTGGACCCCAAAGTCTGTGGATGAAGAGTAAAAAGAGACAGATGACAAGATTAAGAGAGTAAAAGAGGAAAAACACAACAAAGTAGAAAAGATGTTGTGAATTAAACACACTAGTGAGTTTCCCGTGGAAACATGCCTGTTCAGAAAAACAGAATGAGAACCGCTTGTAGACAACTTCACACTGCGCTACCGTGAGTCTTGAGCAATACATCTGCCATGACATGGTTGTGTCACACACCCAAGTCGCAGCTACTCAGAAACACTTTTAAAATACACTTCGCAAATGTTAGTCGTTTGCTTCGAGTCAACCATTGCTGTTATTTAATTATTGGAGGTATTTTACTGGCAGGAATGTTCCAAGTTAGTACGGCAAAAACGTACACAATGAGTTGTAATAGCAGAGTGTTTTCCACATTCCTGCTCATTGATTAAGGAAGGGAAGAAAGTTAAATATATCTAATATACAGCAGCAAAATTAAACTGCAGTCAGAATGAGCCGTAGCCTGCAAAGGCCCACTGCAGCTGAGATGCTCGACTCTGAAGCCCCGCCCCCACTCCTGCACAAAGCATTGTTCGCTTGTTTATTCAAAATATGAATATTGGACCAAATTGCACAAAATTCGACAATGTATGTCCTTGGATCCCCAGCAATATACGTAGAGCGATGAATGGCACTCGAGACATGCAGATGTTAAGAACCAATATCATACAGCAGGTCAGTCAAAGTAAATTGACTACCGTACATGTTTTCCTCTTGACCTCTGACTGGTTTACTTCAGGTGACCTGGACTGACTGAAAGTTGAGGAGTCTGGTTTCATCAGATACCAACAGGTAACCTCTAAAATACTATGTCCATCTTTCTCAAGCGTGTAAAGTACATCACTGCCTTTATTGTGATATTGCCTGGATATTGTGTGCCAGCACTTTAAGCATTTTTCCAGGTGAATGGTCAAGCTTTTCCAGCACCTTACAGCTGTGATGAATTACATAGGCATACACTTATATTAATGTTATCTGTTGTCTGAGCACTTTATCTTTATCTATAATTGATCTAAACATTTGCACTGTTGCTGCCGTTGATTGTTGTTTGTCTCGTCTAAATGTCTAATGTATGCACCTTCCGCCTAACAAAATTCCTCGTTTGTGCAAACATTCCTGGCAATAAACGTTTTCTGATTCTGATGTATATACAGTAAACCCACTCGGCAGCATACACTCAGACATATGCAAACTACAACATCAATGACAATACTCTGCTTTATACTGTGGTGCTTTTAGTAATGACCATATTGTATAATGCAGCGACATGATTCGCTGTTTGAAAGGCTGTGTCATTAATGGCATGCATATGACAAGCAAGTGTGTTCATTTTGTGTTGCTGTCTGTTGGGGATGGATGCCAGAGGCTGGAAAAGTACATCCTGTGTGTGGGAGCGAGAGATAGTTGCTGCTGCTCACCTTGCCGTCAGATGCAGATGTGTGAGCAGTCTGTCTGGCAGCTAGTCGAGGACTACAGCGCTTCACTGTGGTTCTCCTCATGATGAAAGGACTGGCCTCCCCCAGAGGAATGTCAGCAAAACCTGAGTACAAATATTGACTTTATTTTTTGTGCTGTGGAGAATGAAAGTAATAATACAGTGACTATACAGTTAATGTTACACACAATTAAGTGTTTCTTAAGTTCCTAAAGATCAGCAGAAATCCAAGAACCAACAGCTGGAGGTTCTAGTGTTAAATGGTATTTCAAACCGATACAAATTAGAGCAGAGCATGTTACTGGTGGTTATTACCTGTAAAGACTAAATTCTCACCATCTATGAAGCTAATCACACTCCATCCCACTAGCATGAGAGACCAGCCTGATAAAACTCAGACTCACACTACACCGGCACAGAAAACTAAACTACAAGTGCTTTTTTTCTTGATATTGGTGAACTACAGTTGAGGCTATATTAGATCACCAGCCAAAATGTACCTCTCTGCACCAGCTCAGGAAGTCCCTCTGGTTTGAACTCATCTTCCTGTTCAGTTCTTGGTTTGGGTGTAGTCACTGCGGTGGCTTTGATCTTCTTTGTCAGATTGTGCAGGGCCTCCTGCGCACCGTCTTTATTACTGATGTCACGGTGACCTCTTTTCACTGAAGATGAACCCTGAGGAGACCTCTGAGGTGTTGAAGGAGCCATGTTTTCAGTGTTGTTATCCAGTTTTTCCTGGTGTTTGGAGGAAGACTTCCTTCCTGACCGTCGGTGGCGAGTACCTTCAGTGCTGCTAGAGGGGATTTTAACTTCGTTACCATACTGGCTAGCAGTGAGCTGCTCCAGCCGGGTTGTCAGTGCATCATTAGTCTCTTCCAGTTTGTGGACTTTAACCATCAGACCGCAGTATTTATCAATGCTCTCATCTGCCTCACTGCTTTTCTCCTCAAGGAGTTTATTCAATTCATCCAACTCACTCGTCATCACCTCCAGCTCTGAGTTTCTCTCTTCCAACTCCTTCTTCCTTCCATCAAGGGAAGCCTCAAGTTCTTCCACCTCCTTAGTTTTTTCTTCTGCCTCCACACTCTTCTGCTGCAAGGCAGTGTTCAGCTCTTCCATTTCCTTCTTTCTCTTCTCGGCCTCCATCTTCAGCTGGCTCCACTCAGTCTGCACCTCCTCACTGCTCTTTCCATCACCTGTAACCAAAATAACAAAATTAATTACATTAATAGAATTACTCAGCTGCACCGTCTAGGGATTTAATCTACATGTTTTCAGGGCAAAATGTAAGTAAAATTATCCAATCAGACTGTTTACAACACAGAGAGCTGAATTTCTCTCTATTTTTGTATGCCCTTCAAACAATTTTGGTAAACAAAACTACTGAAATGTCTGACACTGCTATCATAGCCCTCTTGTTTCATATGATCCTGTATGCTTTTCATTATATTGGCCATTGCCTGCAATTAGTCCGATCTTAGATTAATAAAAAAATGCAAACTGATGTCTGTATCCAGATTGAAAATTCTAGTCCGTCCCAATTTCTTTAAATAATACCACACCTGAGCGGTTTAACATCTCTTGCTTCTCCTGCTCCAGCTGTTTGCAGGTCTTCATCCAAAGACCCATCTTGCTCAGGGAAGAGTCCTTCTCTTTAGACAGACGAGTGACTTGAGAGGTTAGCTTTGACACCTGAAGTGAGTGGACAGAAAGGGTTAAGATTTAGTCAGGAGGAAATAAAATAAATCAAGATACCATAATCACTTACAGCATATGTGTCTCGTATGTAGGTTATTTTCCAAATTCACAACTTTTTGTGGTACATGCTGAATGTTGGCAAGTATTTTTCTCGTAGACCACAACTCCTGCTTAACAAGATGTCAGTGTAGTTTTTAAGATTATATTGCCCACAATCACATGGGAATGTAAAAACTCACTCACATCTCATCTAAGGCCACGGTTTACAATAACTAACAGCTTGTGAAAACTGATGCACTGACATTCAGAAATTATTGGAACTTTTTGTTATGGGATTAAAGGCGACACAAACCAGTAAAAGTGAGGCGATCGTTATACTTTAAAGCTACAGAGTGAAATTAAATATTTCAGAGTGCAAGTGTAAACATTTTAGACCTTAACATGTCTGTTTACCTGCTCACTGAGCTGTGTAGCAGACAATTTGGATGCTTCCAACTCCTTCTCTATAGAGGCAACTGTTGATTGAAGAGTCTCTTGTGCATCTGTAAGTTTCTCTTTCTCCTCTTCTGCTTGTTGCTTCTCTTGTTCCAGTGAAGAAAGAGCTGAAGATAGGTTGTTTTTCTCCACTTCAATCAAAGAAAGGGAAGACTGCAAGTCTTGTTTTTCAGCCTCTAACATCAGTTTCTGCTCCTCTGTTCTTTTCTTCTCTTCTTTTAATAAAGAAAGAGTTTGTTGCATGTTACAGTTCTCCTTTTCTATCAAGGAGAGACTAGACTGAAGAGTCTTCTTCTCGTCAGCTAACATCTTACTCTCTTGCTTCAGTCTCTCTTTCTCTTCCTCAACAGATGCAAGACTGCAATGCAGATTATCTCTCTCTTGTTCCACTGAAAACAGTGTCGAGTGCAGTTTCTCTTTCTCCTCTGCCAGCCTTCCATTTTCTTCTATCTGTTCTTTTTCCACCATGATAGAAGATATGGATTTTACTGAGGCCTCCCTCTCCAACGTTTCTCTCGCCTCGTCTTTAGCTTTTATGAGTGTTTCAAGCATCTTAATTTCTTCTTCCAAAGCCACAATACTGGTCCTCAGGGTATTTCTCTCTTTCTCCCACTCCTCTCCCTGAGAGCGGAGCCTCTCTCCTTCTGTCTCGCACTCCACCAGAGAAGATTGCAGAGATCTTTTTTCTTCCTCCATCTTTACGAGCAGAGACTGCATTTTCGCTTTCTCCCCTTCCGTTTCCGCACTCTTTTGTTCAAGGGAGATCTCTCTCTGCCGAGAGGCTAGTAGCTGTGCCTGGAGGTCAACCATTTGACTCGTAAGCCTTTCTGCTTCCTCCTTCATTCCTTTCTTCAGCTCTTCTACTATGCATGTCTGTCTCTGGTCTTCCTCTCTTCTATCCACCTCCGCCTTCTCCAACCCCCTCTCCAGCTCCTCCTTAACGGCCTTCAGTTCTTCTATCTCTCTGTTTTTTGTTTCGAGCTCTCTCTCCATGTTTTCTTTTTCAGATCTAAGGTTTTCCAGCTTGGCAGAGAGCTCCAATATTTTCTCGCCAAGCTCCCTCTTCTCTTCCTCCACCTGAGGGTCAGAAGGTGGTGACAGTTAAAGAAAAACAGTAGCAAAGTTTGTGAAATGAGACACTGGATGAAAAGTATAGAGAGGAAAAGAGCAACATGAGAGAAAGGGGGGAGAAATCTGAATATTACATTACATGGTTTACAAAAACTGTAATATTTTACCATTGGCTCATAAAGAAAAAAAACATCACATATACATAGCAATGGGCATCAGATAGTCAAATGCATAAATATGTACGTACCTTTCTCCTTTCCTCCTCCAGCTCAGCTTTGGCTGTTTCGGCCTGTGTGAAGAGCATAAAACATTTGTAATAGTTTAAATTGAGCAGATGCTGACCTTTTATTGAACCCCCTCAAATGGGAATTTTATCCAGGCAATGGTAAAAAATTAAGTGCTTATTTTTGTCAGACAGATACATGTTTACAACAGAATACCTGTAACACAGCTTCTTCTAGACTTTGCTCTTCGTCTTCCTTCTCTCGCTCCAGAGCCTCAATGCGATCTTGCAGTGAGTCGGACTTCCTCTGGGCAGCTAGAAAATTAGAGTCACAATTAGACTGAACATAACTCACAAAATTCAAGAGGGTATATCATTTCAGAGGATGTTAAGAGCCACCTTTGAGGAGCTCTCCAAACTTATTTTTCTTCCGCTCGTCCGACTCTATGCGGACTTGGAGCTTTTCAATACCGGTCCTCATCTGCCGGACTTCGTCTTGTGTCGAGTTCAGACGAGAGGCAATCTCTCCTTTTTCAAGGAGAGAAGACTCCAGAGACTGTGAGAGACGGCAAACTTCTCCCTCTAAAGCCTTGAGGAGAAACGAGGAGGATTAGAAACTCAAGAGCATCCGAAACATCTGAGGGTTTATTGGTCCAAGCACTCTTTAAAGAGTATGGGTTTTTAAAAGCATTTAAATTTAGCACACTTTTACTAATTTGTTTTTAACTAAGAAGATAAAAGGAAAAGTGTTGTGAAAACAAGTTCTCAGAGGAAACCCAATCTCGATAAGTTAAACCCCCTCACCTGTATCTTGCCGACCATGGACTCAGTGTTTTGATTGGCCGAGGTGTGGTCTATTGCGATCTGGTCCAGCTGGCTGATAAGCTCGTGTCGTTCTCCACTCTGTTGGGACATTGCCTGTTCCAGTGCTTTAATCTGTTCCAGAAGCTTTCGAGAATGAGACGAAAAGGAGGGTGTTAACATATCTGACCACATGACATGATCTGATCTTCTTCTATGCATGTTTGTTATGCACCTTCCACCTAGTCAAATTCCTTGTATGTGCAACGTACTTGGCAATAAATTATTCTGATTCAGACCCCCCCAGAAACAATGTTAAATTAATACATGTTTCACTTTTTCTATATACATATCTTTAGCTGCAGTTATGATTAGGATACAGATGAGAATGTGCAGAAAAGGTCAGAGTCTGAACTATTTGCAACTTAAATGGATGAATACGGTTTAGTTTTCATTTGCCATTTAGAGGCATTTCTGCTTCTATACATCCATGTTGCCATGTTCTAAATTGAAAACAAAAAAGCAAAAAGACGACTCTGTGCCTCCAAGATTCGCCTGAAGAAGAAAACCTAATAATGTAATAAACTTGTGCACATTTCTTTATGCGATCAACGTAAGCCAACTCTAAAAGCCTATTTTGACCCATATCACATTAGTTGACCTTGTGGAACTGTGCCCAAGAACAAGACCCTTGCATTTCACACATATACCTGTTGCCTCTCCGTCTTCAGTTTCTCCATGCTGCTTTGCAGGGCTTCATACTCATTCCTGTCTGCTCTGATGTCATCTTCCAGGATGGCGATCAGGTTTCGGGTGTCACAGTTAGTCTTCTCCAGACTGTGAACTCTCTCTCTCCACTGGCCCAAAGACTGGTTCAGGTCATCTCGCTCCTCAGTGCACAACACAAGTTCAGACCTCAGCTGTGTTGTCTGGTGAAATAGAAATATTGAGAACAGTTATGGTACACTGATCAGTAAGCCTAAAAAAAGAACAAAACATGTTCAATAAGTTCTTGCTGTTTTTGGACAAGGGAAAACCAATGATGGAGCCTACATATTGCTTTAATTGATGAATCCCTGATCCGTGCACATTAATTTAGCTCTTACACATCCAGTATTTTGATGTTCTAGCTCACAAGCTCTTAAAAAGTCCTCACCTCATTCGTAATTGTTTGCATCTGCTGCTCCATGCTGGAACAAGTCTTCCTACGGATCTCCAGCTCATCCCCCAGTTTGTTCTTCTCACCCTGTAAGGTCTCCAGCTCAGACTCCATGCCCAGGATGTGCTGCTCCAGGTTGGCTTTCTCAGAGCGAACTCTCCTCAGCGAACTCTCCTGCTGAAGGAATTTTTCGTCCCAGCCACCTACAGAATCAAAGAAAATATCTTTGAGAAACCAACATGCAATAACATAGCACAGATCTTCAAACCTACACATTCCTTCATAAATCATGCTGTGCCATGACATTTAAGCTGCTGTTAAAAAATAAACTCAAACTATGCTTTTATTTTATAAATAGGCGTTCACAGCCACATACTTAAAATAAAGCACCTTGGTTCTGACCCCAATACCAGGTTCAAAATCAGTCAAGATAAGCTTGCATGGCCCTCATATGCAGTACAATTAGGCAATATTTACCTTTGGCCATTTCCAGTCCTTCCAGCATCTCCATAACATCATCCAGCTGGAATTTAGCCGTTTGAAGTTGCAGACTTAATGTCTCCCTTTCCTCCGATAGTTGAGTCATCTAAAATTTAACATGCAATATTAGTGTCAGTTGAACTAAAGTGTCAGTGTAACAATTTAATGTATTATTTAAGTGGTATTTGGCGTTCTACAATTTCTTTCCCCTACCTGATCAGCAACAACTTTCTTCTCCTCCAAAGCGACCTTTAGCTTATTTTCTGAACCCTGTGCCTCTTCCTCTGCTGCATGAACTTTCTTTTCCAAGTTTTGAACTTGGACTTTCAGTTCAGAAGTCAACTCCATTCTCAGTGCGAGGTCGGAACTAAGCAGCTCATACTCCGAGCGTAAGGTCTGGAGTTCTTGTTTAGTGATCATGTCCGTGAAGTGGTTGAGGTCATCTTGTACTTGGAACGACTCTGCTGCTGAAAGACAGATTGAATATAGAAAAGTTATTTTAACTAAATTGAGCTGATTTAAACAATACTTCCTAAATCAGCATCAAGTGTCAATTCTAAGTAATTTGAAGTGAATAATAGGGTGAGATGTTTATATTGTCCTCGGTAGTAGCCTGTATCTGTATTGTTTAAGTTTTTAAAGCAAACTATACAACCCATAAAACTCTAAATTATTGAAACTGTAGTTATGAGCACCATTGAATTACTCACCAGAGGATTCTTCTAACTGTCTGGTCTCACCAACAGATGAAGATGGTGGAGAAATATTGAACATTTCAGGATTACTTTCAAGAACATCTCTAGGACTACTGCCGTCTTCAGGAAACTGCAAAAAAAGAAGACAAAATCCAAACTCAAATTTACCAGGAACAAAATGCTCAAAGCAAAACATGCCTTTCAAGTAGAGACATATTAGTCACAACTAGCAAGTTTCCTGGTTACATAAATAATGAAATCAATAAATGATTAAACCCATGAAAACATCATGACTGAAGGAGAAATAGACGGTAATAATGTTCTACCTGATCTAAGGGTTGTTGTTGTTGATGCTGCTCCTCGTTACCCATCGTATTGGCCGCACATGCCTCCCTTTCCTCCTTCAGCTGTTGAACCTTTTCTTGTTCAATGATGCCCTCCTTGAACACCAGCTCCGTCTCACTGCCAGGGTTGCGGGATATTTAAATGTATTTCTCACATAAAAACATACAAAAGCACATCATTGTGCATATTATAAAAACTCATTATACCTGAATGCCTCATCAGACTGGTGGGAAAGTAGACCCAGTTCAGCTACCATTGGGGTCAGCTGTTCCTTTACCGGAAGGGACTCAGCATTGACGCTTGTATTAAGTATTGTCTCTACGTCAGTATGTCCTGCTGCTTCTGCTGGGAAAAATGTTGCATTTACAACATTTTAAATATTTCCATTTTTCTAATTAGAGCTGGCCGATAAATCAATTCATGGTTTGGGAAGTTTAATATAAGTTTAAAATATTAAGTAAAAAAAGCCTTTACCTCGTCACCTGGTTTGTTTTAAAAGAAAAAATTGGAAGTGATGCGAAACAATCTGACATTTTATTTTTACGCCGCATCGCCAGCCAGCCTGCAGTGTTAGATGAAAAACTGTAATCTAGTTTTGGTTTACACTTACCACCAATATCCGTCTCCTCAGTCTCCATGTGGCGGATTTTTTCTCCCTGGTCCTTCTGGGTTCCCTGCGATTCTGAGAGCTGCTGTATGAGGCTGTGTTGTTGGCCCACCTGCTCCAGCAGTGATTCATACTGCTGCTTGAACACAGTCAGCTCCTTCTCTAAACCCGCCAACTGCTGATGCAGTTCTGCCTGCTCCGCCTCAAACAGTTGGATCCTGTCAAATGTCAACATGAAAGTAATGCCATTATAATTATAGCTAATACTACAAGTTAAAAAGATACTGAAAATATTATCTATTGTGACTCATAAAAACTAAATATGTACGGTACCCGTCTCTGTTCTCCTCCTCAGTCCTCTTGTCCGTCAGCTCGAGTCGCTCTTTAAGTGAAGCTACCTCTTCTTCGTGCCTTTCTATTGTTTCTTGTAACTGCAGCTTCTCTTCAGTTACTTGATTCACACTAGAATGTAGTTTGATGTTCTCTTCAGTCAGATCATTATAGTTCCCCTCCAGCTGAAGCTTTTCTTCAACTACTAGATTCAAGTTAGTTACAGAGATAGTTTTCTCGGAGATTAGCTCAGTTAGTTTAGCCTCGAGTTGGAATTTTTCCTCGTTTATCAGATTGAGAGTAATATGTAATTGGGCTTTCTTCTCCATAACTTGTCTAAGGGTCGAATCAGCTTCCAGTTTCTCTACAGTCATTTGCTCAATCTTCTGGTTTTCTGGAGTCAACTGCTGAATGTTGGCCTGCAGTTGTTTGTTCTCCTCAGACAGCTCGTCTAAACTGGCTTGCAGCTGTTTCTTCTCTGCATTGACTTGAATTGCCTCAGTTTCTAATCGTTCTTTTTCATTTCTTAACTCTGTCAAAGTAGTCTCAATGTTGTTTTTCTCCTGTTGTAACTGGTTAAGATTATGGTCCTTGTCCTCAATTGCCTGCCTAAGAGTTGTCTCCAACTTGATATTTTCCTCTGTGGTCTGGCTGAGTTTAGACTCTAAAGTAGCAACATTCTCCTCCAGCTGTTTTTGTTCAACAGCATCCTCTTCCAGACGAGTTATTTCACAGCTCCTCTCTATCAGCTCCTCCTTAGCTGTGACATACTGTGTCTCCAGCACTGAGTTCTGAGACTGGACCTCCTCCAACCGGGCTTCCAAGACAGACACCTGAAAAGGTGAGAGATTGAATCCAATCAGGGATGTTTCTTCCCTACAGAGCAAGAGGCGCTAGTAACAATGATGACAATTTGCTGCCTGAAGTTTAGATAAGTAAATACAATCTGTCAGTGAGACACATGCAATGGGTTAAAAATATTGAGCTCCAAAGAATGACCGAAATTTATCTCAACATTAAATCTAGCCTCTGTGGCACAAATGATTTTGATAGACTTTCGTGTGACAACGTGGTTCTACCTGGGCGTTGCTGTCCTCCAGCCTGGCCTCCATGTCAAACATCTGAGTTTGGTTGTGAGCTAGCTGAGCCTCCATTGACTCTATGGTTTCCTTCAGCTCCTCTACCCGACTGCCAAAAGAGTTCATGACTGTCTCGTTGTCCTCCAGGTCCATTTGCAGCATCTCCAGCTGAACCTTAATGTGAAGAATGACACGAATACAGTTAATTAAAAAAAAAGACTCTTCAAACTTCATTTTAGCAGTGGCGGCCCGTGGTTTTGGACGTACGCCTGTTGTCTAACCGGCGCACCAGCACAAGTGCATTACCGCCACCTACTGTTAAAATTACAGAAAAGCCACACACAAAAAGAGAAGAAAAACTAGCAGAGCCGGGGTTCGATCCTCTGATTGAAAGACCGACATGCTAACCAATGAGCCAACAGTCAGAATGAATTGGAGGACTGACATTACTAGAGATATTGCTCAACTGGCCGTATTCATTTGTGGTGTTGATGAGATTTTGGCAGTTCCCGAGGAGTTCCTTGTGACCAATCACAGTGCACGGTAATGGTCACATGGGCCCTGTGGCCAAACACACGTTTCATAATGCTAGCAGACCTCTCCATATAGTTTAACCAGCTCTCGATTGCATAGAGAAACAGAGGTGAAAGAGAAGGCAGACAGAGCAACACAGGAGCTGGGCAATGAGAAAATAAGCTAATAGGGGGAAAAAATTAAAATACATGTAGTGTATTTGTGAAAAACAATACAATTATAAAATAGCTATAACTTTTAATTATTAAAAAAAGAATTATAACAAATTTTAATTTAAACTTTGTGATTCTGTTTAGGCCAGCAGAAAAGACTGAGCAGGCCCTGACGGCCTGCCACTGCATTTTAGGAATGACCTCTCCCAACCTACCCATTTGGTACAATACTACAAGACTAACACAACATTGTACTCTTTCCACTATATGTAATAAGATTGACATAAGGCCAAAAACATAACCAATAATTAATCAGTAACCAACCTTTATTTTGTTCATGGCAACCCGCTTCTCCTTCAGGAGATCTGATGTTTTGACCTGCTCTGCCTGTGCTTTATTCAGCTTCTCCTTCAGACTCTTTATCGTGTTGTCTCTCTCTTCCAAGCCGTGTGACGCAGCCGACAGAGTCGTTTTCATTGTCTTGATCTCCTCCCGTCGAGAACTTGATTCTGTTTTAGCAGCAGCCACAGATTTTTTAGCGGCTTCAAGTTTCTCTTTGAGGATCTTTTCTTTATTGAGGAAATCTTCAACATCCAAAGTATGACTCTCCTTGTCTTTGTTTGTCTTCTCTGTGAGCTCTTTGATTTCTTTCTCCAATTTAAAGATCAGATTGCTTTTCTCAGCAAGGGTGTTCTCCAAAGTGCACTTGGTTTCAATAGTGGATAAATTACTTCTTTCAAGAGCTTCTAGATGCTCCTTAAGGTCAGCATGGGACTGGTTGACCACGGCCAGTTCATTCTTCAAGAATGGAAGCTTCTCTGCTGCATCTTTGCTTGCGGTTACCTCCTCTTCCAAGGAAGCCATCTGCTCCAGAAGGTTGTTGATCTTCTCAGTGTGAGCTTGCTGGAGGTTCTTTATAAGAAATAGAAGTGTATTATTTGTAACAAGTACAGAGCATGATACACAGTATTAGAAAATATGTAAAACTAACTAAATATAATATATTTTAGTGCAATATTTTTACCTCAGCCACTTTCTTTGTCTCTTGAACTGCATTTTCCAGCTCAGCCTTCTGTTTCTCCAGACACAGAATCTGAGCTTCAGCCTCTCTGAACTGCTTCTCCTGGTCTTCTGTGTGGCTCTGCAGATCCTTTAGTTCATCCTCTAACTGTTTAAGCTCTTCTGATTTCTTATCATGTAACTTTTTGTGTTCCTCTTCATTGTCTGACATCGTCTTCATTTGTTTCTGCAGCTCAGCTCCCAGTTGCGCCTGGACCTTCAGGAACTGATCTGCTGAACTGACCTGAATACAAACAGAACAACTATAGCTTTTACTGGTTCAGACTAAAGTAAGGAATAATACCCAACATAATGTAAAAGCATGGGGAGTAAGATTACAAAAATCAGATGAATAGATTCAATTCCCTACTGAAATTTAAACCACTCATTCATAAAATGATTTTGGTGCCAGATATAACAGTGGTGAAAAGGACATTTGTGACAGCAAAGATACTCTGACCATAATGTACTCATTGGTCAAAAGATTATTTTGTATTTTACAATACATTACAATCTGCTACAACATCACTGAAGTCAGCCAAAAATGACCATACATTTCAAATCAACTCTAAAATAAATGACAATGTGTAAACAAAAGACTGCTACATATATAAAAATATGTTGCAGTACAGAATAACATACCTGATTTTTGGTGAGCAGCAGATCTTGCTTAGTCTCCTCCAACTGAAGCTTAAGCTGTTCATTATCTTCAACTTTTGCTGAAATCCTCTCCTCACACTGCTTCAGCAGGGCTGCCTTCTCCTCTGCCAACCTGGTGGAGTTCAGACAACAAAGACAGATAATCGCATGTTAAAAGCAAGCTACAGTTATTGTTTCCAAGGAAACAATAGGGACACAGTATTCATATCATAAAACACCAAAGCATACCCAAGTATTTTATTGTGGCAGTTATAAATTATCCTCTGAAACCCTAAAATCTCATCTTCCAAAGTGACGCAGTCTCAACAAATACTAAACTTTATGAAGGCTGTTGTATTGGAAAAGGAGTTCAATCGAAAATATTAACTAAACAACAAATAAAACTCCCACCTGGTAGTTTGCTGTTCTTGCTGTGCAGTGGCTTGAGCGAGGCTGTCCCTTAGCTGTCTGGACTCCGCTTGGCCCAACTCGATGAGCTGGTCTTTGGAGCGCACCAGATCGCAGGCTGCCTGGTGCTCGTCCTGCAGCTCGGTGCTGGTCCTCTCAGCCTGCTCTGCTCGAGTAATTTCCTTTTGCAACTGCAACTCCAGACCTTTGACCTAGTCAGATTAAAGAATAAGCACACGGGCATGTTTAATCAATGGCCATTTGTTAAATTACTTTAGGTCTAATCATATTTCAAAATGTTAGTGGTGCCGTTACCAAGACCAAAATCTCAATTTAAAAAGTACATACTAAGTCACGGATGCAGATAAGTTGTGTATCATCTAATTCCATAAAAAGAGGGATGCCATTGTGTGTCAATTTCTTTCTTTTTTTTTTAAAGAATTTTCTGGCAATTGTACCAAAAAAACAACCATACAATAAATCACCTGTGCCTCAAGCTGAGCCACTTGCACAGCAACATTCTCCAGGTCTTTGGTGTGCTTCTGCCTGGCCTCGGAGAATGTAGACTGGAGCTCGTTGTACTGATGCTCCCGCTCTTCCAAGTCTGTGCTCTTGTTGAGGAGTTCTCCCTTCAAGGAATCAATGTGAGCAGACATGCTGGCCTTGTCTCCCTCTAAGCTCATGAGCTGCTTCTACAATAGCAAATGGAAAAGAATCAGCCCACAGAATTAAAGACAAAAATTTTAATACTAGATAGTAATAGACTTTCTGTGCAATTTATGCTTTCTAACTTTGTTATTATAAATAAATCATTTGTGAATTCAAAGAAAACCGTCAATCTAAAAGATAGGTTTAGGGATACACAACTAAAAAAAGGGGTTATTTCAATATGCACATCTGTATGACTATATCAAATTTTCCTTAATCCATTATTTAAGTGAATATATTGGAAACCACAGCGCCTTACCGTGACGTTATCATTAGCCTCATTCAGCGAAATGAGGCTGTTCTCCAAGTTGCCAATTTTGTCAGTGAGGTCTTTTTGCACAGCCTCAGTTTCATTAATCAAGGTTTCTTTTTCTGTCTTCCACTCCAGCAGAGCTTGATGTTCTTGTTTCAGTTCCTTACTCCCCTTCTGACTCGCAGTGAGATTGGATTTCAGGTCTTGACTCTCGTTCTCTTTCACAGTCAACTTGTTGGTCAGATTTTCTGTCTCTTGCTTTTGTTTCTGCAGTTCAGTCTGATATCTAGTGCGATAAATACATTGACAATAATTGAAAAGCATGTTAAATATCATAGTTCATTACACTTTTTTTACTTTCTCAAAGTGTGACTTCTTTCCTACAGTAAAACTATGCTTACCTGTCATTTTTGGCCTCCGCCTCAGAAAATGTCTTCTTCAAGTTTTCCAGGTCCCGGCACGAAGCCTGAGTCTGCTGCTCCAGTTTAGTCTTAAGTCTCTTCAACTCATCCGCCTGTCCTTCTGATTTGGCTGAAGAGCAAATAGACAAAAAAAATTAAACACTGAGACAATTCTCTAAAATAGTCATTGCCAGTCCTAAAACTAATTTACCTTTAATGTCATCTAGTAATCCCTGGGTGCGTTTGAAACTCTGGTCTGCGCTCTTCTTCTCTTCCTCCAGCTGAACCAGATGCCGGCTACTCTGGTCCAGCTGGACAGACGCACTGTTCTTCTCTTTCTGCAGCTCCTGGAGGGAATACAAAAATGCAAACATGAATGGCAGCAAAAGATGCGGACAGATAGGAGGGGGACACACTTTTTCTTTAATCAGTTGGAATGGGAATCGCAGCATATAGGCCAAAAAGGCAGTAACCAGCATATTGAAAGCAAAGCAACCCACCTCCATTTTTTTGCGGAGATCCTGCTCTTTGGTCTGGCTGGCCTGGAGGCTCTGCTCTGACCTCAGCAATTTCTGTTTCTGCTCCTCTACCTCTTTCTCCATCTGACTCTTCTGGAAGCACATCTGGAAAGAAGCCAAAGGAGAGAACAAGTTAAGATGAGAAGAAATAAGAAGTATATACAAGAGCAGAAAGTGAGAAGTGTGACACAAATGTCAAGTGCCCGAAACCCTTAAACAGACAGGTGATGCAAAAGCTGGAGCTACTACTGAATTTCAACATTCCATCGCCTATCAGCAAATGTGAACTGCAGATAACAGTCAGCATTTTCAGCATTGCTGGCAGGTGGCATGCCTTGCACAGAAACAGAAGTAGATGATTCCACTACATCTTGAACTGTATTGCATTCTTCTCACAGCCATCATACAACATATCTGGGTCTGTGTATAGTATGTTGACAGTAACAATATCATTAAGGTAGGTATAATATTAAAGATAAGATTACCTTCTCCATGTCAGCCTGCAGTACGTTGTGGTCTTTTTTGGACTGTTGAATCTCTTGCGTCAGCTTGGTTCTGGTCTGGTTCAGCTGCTGATCCAAAGCCTGGTGAGAAGTCTGCAGCTGAGCTAGTTCCTACAATTAATAAGTCAGAGACAACCCTTTTTAGATTAAAATTCTCAGACTATTAAGGTCTAATAAAGTTATGTATCCAAGTTGTGGCACCTTTTGACTATCTCTCTCTTGGTCCTTGAGTTTCTGCTCCAGGGCTCGTTTGCAGCTCTCAGCATTGTGCCTCTGACAGCTCATCTCCTCCGAGACTTGTTTCAGCTTCTGCTCAACTGAGGTACACTAAGAACAATAAGGAGAATGGTTGTCATTTACAAATCTTTTTACCCATCTTGCCTTCTTTATGAAATCAAGCAGAAATATAACGAAAACAATATATCCCATATAAATAAAGTCTTTATGTACGAATCATGGACACCTACCTTGGCCACAACCTGCTGGTGCCCATTTGTGGCCTGACTCAGCTCGTGGCTGGTCTTGGCCAGGTCTCTGTCCCGTTCAGTCAGCTCTTTGCGGGCCTGGTTCAGTTGAGTTTGTAGTTCCTGCAGCTTGGAGGCTTGGTTACGAATTTCCTTCTCATGCGTGGACAGATTCTGTTCCAGCTCTGACACACGGCCATGCAGCTCTGCTGAAGAAAGCGTAAACAGTTAAGGGCTGTGGCTGAACATAATCAGGACATTTCACTCAAAAGGATCCAAATACATTTTTCAGTGGTAGTATATGTGCAAAATAATAAAAGGCGTCCTAATATTTCACGGGAAAGATACCAAACACTTTATATGGTATGAATTCCAAAACAAATGATAAAACAGTCCACCTTGGTTGATGGTCTTCAGCTGCTCCATCTGTTGAGAGGACCCACAGGGACTCTGCACTGCTCTGGAAGAGCTCATCCGCTGGATGGTTTTAATGGGCGTCTCCTCATGGGCTTCCCAAAGGGATGTTCCCCGCCTCTTTAGAGGCGTTTCCATTGCATCCTGAGACTGGCGACTGTGGGCCTGATCCTGCTTTTGCCATGGGAATATGGAAGATCCAGCTTGGCGGGCAGCAATGTCCTTGTGGCTTACAGTAACCGAGGACTGATTCAACAGCTAGAAGAGAAGAATTAAGTTAACATCAACAATTACAAAGAAACAAACCCACATATTAAAGTTATGTACTTGCCTTGACCTGCAGGACTTTGAGTTCAGTCTCCAGCCTTTTTCTTTCTTCTACCTCCTGGCTGTATTTCTCCTGAAGCTCATCTAGTCTGTTATCTATGGAACACAAATACAATCATCATGTTAGGGCAAACAGACAAACTCATCCAGAGTCACTCAGATACATACCGTTGTTTTTCATAAAAGCAAAAGATACACAAGTAGATGAGAAGCAGCGATATAACTAAAATGTGCATTAATAGAAAAATATAAAGAAAAATATAAAAACACAATACATACATCTAAAAGCATGATACATACAACAGGAACTTGAGACAGGTTAAAAACAAACTGAAGTACCGTGCTGTCTGTCGACTGGGACAGGAGCTGGGGTAGGGAAACTTTTCTGTGGGGTAGTGTAGGGCTGAAGCTCAGAGGACGACGACGACGAGGAAGAGCCAGCGGACTGCGAACGATCCAGTTCATTTTTGTACCTGAGCAGGTGGAAAGACAACAAAGAAAGCAGTGTTTTCCATCAGGTCAAACAGTTTATAATATTCATTCATAGTAATCATGACTTACTCAGTACTTGACAAAGCCCAAGTCCCAGGAGCTACATTGTAACTCCACCCGCTCTCCTCACATAAAAATGTCTATCAACAGACACTGAACTCACTTTTTCAGCTCCTGCTCCAGTCGCTCTATGGTCTTCCTACAGGAGTTAAGCTGACCATCCAGATAACTCACCTAGGTTTGAGAAAATTATTTAGTTATGTTTTTTTCCTCAACATTTGATCTTAAAACAATGTTTTCTTCTAGCTTCAAATACATCTGTAATATGTGAAGAATATTGGCTGTTCATTATCAGTAATCTGATCACTTTGTCCCCTCGTAGTGATTGAATGAATTTCAAACTAAAGAGCAATAAACTGCAGAAGATCTTTCATTCTCAAATCCTTAACTGACCTGCTGCTCTTTGATTCCGAGATCATGAACAACCCTTTGACGGGCATTCTCCACAGAGTCACAGGACTCTACTAAAGACTGGTTCTCCCTTTTCAAAGCAGTGGTCTCAGTACGTTCACTGTCCGCCTGGAGAAAGAGAAATATGGATAATTAATTAACAGATTTCTATAATACTAATAATAAAAAGATAATTCATGTGTCTGTATATTTTCTGATAGAATTTCAAGACAATGCAAAAGTAATTTCACCAAAGGATCCAATACAGTTTAATTTATCAACACTCCATTCACTTATTGTCCTTAAAAACTGACCTTTTGTTTCTGTTTTTGCAGGGCAGCCTCTAAGGCATCCAGCTGAAACTGTTTCTGGTTCCTGTCCTTCTTCAGTTTGTCCAGCTGGACATCCATCTCCTGGATCTTCTGCAGGGCTTTCCCTGGAAGTCCATCCTTCCACTCCTCCACCACCCAGCTCATGGTTTATAACCTGAATAACCAGATATCAATTAATTACAATGATATGAAGACCAGTTAGTAACGTTACTGCCACTGCTAAGTTCTGTATTACCATGTGACGACAACAAATGGTTTTATCCCAACGAGAGCACTACCCTAAACAACGAGTTCAGAAGTAAATCCCTTTGTTCTTTTATACAATTCGTGTTAATACAATTAACTGTGTCACATTATTGTTACACATAAGCGTGGACTAGTTAATTACCGCCATAAGAATACGTCTGTAAGACTTTGCATCCATGTCCCCTAATTTTTAAAGAGATGGTAACGTTAATGTAATCTTTGAGACGAGCTAATTTAGCTTAAACATTGGTTTAACTGTTAGTTGGCGTTATTTATATTTCTTCAACGTGGGGGCGTTGTGAAGGTGGAAAATATTACATTTAGTTTTCAAGCGTTGGCTAGGTTAATTTTAACGGGAAGTTATTTTTGTATAAAACAGTTCAACAACAAGGCAATTCAAAGTGCTTCACATAAAACCATCAAAATATAATGCAAAAGAAAACCACATTTAAAAACTACTAAGTGCATTCATTAAAAAGTAAAACATAGCATAAAAGTTACAGTGCAGTTTAAGAAATAAAATGCAGTAGTGAGATGCAGAAATTGATTGATATCCTTGAATCTGGTTCAATTAAAGGCAACAGCAGACAGAAAAGTCTTCAATCTAGATGTAAAGGAGCTGAGGGTCTCAGCAGACCTGCAGCTTTCATGGACCTTGTTCCACATGTGTGGAGCAGAAAAGCTGAACGCTGCTTCTCCGTGTTTAGTTCTGACTCTTGGAACAGAAAGTAGATCAGTCCCAGACGACCTGAGGGGCCGGGATGGTTCATAAGGTAGCAGCAGATCACACATGTATTTAGGCTCTACAACATTCAGTGTGTTATAAACCAGCAGCAGGATTTTTAAAAGTAAATTATTTGTTTGACAGGAAGCCACCGCAAAAACCTCAGAACTGGAGTGACGTGATCCACTTTCCTGGTCTTAGTGAGCGTTCTGAATCAGCTGCAGCTTTCTGATTGACTTTTTAACGAGACCTGTGAACACACAGTTAGAGTAGCCAAGTCTACTTAACTTACTACACCTAGATGTCTGGCTTGGTTTTTAACATCAGTGATTGAAGCAGAGCGCTGACTTTCAATCGTTACGTAACGTAAACTAACATAACCCCAACGTAACTAACGTAACGTTCATGTTGCCACATTAGCGTTAGTTGCACTTTTGTTATCGTTAGTGAAGTAACGTAAACGCCAGATAAACATACCTCTCAGATTACTTGAATGACTGAATTTAGCGTTAATTTGAAGAGAAGCGTAAACGTTAACATTACGTTATCGTCAATTGTTTCTGTTGGACTTAACTTTAACCTGAAGTCAACGTTAGCGTTAGCTGCGTTGAACATGGTTTTAGCAAACGTTAAATTTTATTACAAGCAAAAATCGACCAATCAACGGCTGGAGGAAACGAAATGTTTTTTGTGAAATGACACGTGATAGCGTTAAGATTTAAATGAATTGCTACAAGCGTAAAGATTCAGGAGAGATGGACTTACTTTGGGCGCGATGCTTCGTATCACACACACAAACTGTTTGGGGTTTTCTCGTTGAAAATTCAAACTCAGCCGGAGCAAACCGCAAGTCCCTCAGCTTCCTGCTCATTGGCTACTTGATATGACGTCAGCCACACAACGCACACGATTGGTTTACTTGTGGTTTACTCAGGGCCACCTAGTGGCGGGACTCTGTAGGTACGCGTCCTCCAGGCAGACATCTATTTTTTTTAAACGCCTAGTTTTCCTGTCCTACTCGGTGTTTTCCTAAATATAGGATTCGTTGGTTAGACAAATATTAGGCTGGGAAGACAAGCTCGTGGGCCACGTGTGAGACTGTATTTCACATTGGAGCTAAAACATTGAAGATCCTCTCCAGAATATATATATACGATTTCCACAGCTGACTAAGGAAATTGCTATCTTTTAATTACATCACAAGATGGTTGGCCTTGTAAAATGATGATGCAGTAAATTTGTCTTATATATGCTCTATAGTTTAATTAATTGGTATATAGGGATAGGAGGTGGTGATGTCTTGATTACATTTGCTGTTGTCCTTTTGTTCGCCTCTGCATTTTTGACTTAAATTGAGCACACCACTTCCAGGGTTGACTTTCAATCGAGGATGCTTGAAGGAAAACAAATAACCATTTATAGCACAGGGGTCAGGAGAGTTCCTGGTTAAATAAAATAATAGTATATTTATCACAGCAAGTGCAATGCCTTTATTCAGTTCCACTGACATGGTACAGAAAGAATCAAGAAGCTCAGATTTTAGTTGTGCATTCCAATAGAATAACATTCATGCCTGATTAAGTAACAGCTCATTACAGAAAAACAGCTGCATGGCATACCACATGTTCAGTATTGATGTTTTAACCTTTATTTCACAGGTTCTATTTTATGAAGTCACAGAAAGAAAACAATCATATGCATGTTCTTAGAGTCCAGCTAGAAATTAAGCACTTAAAATGGCAAACTGAGGGTTTAGATGTTTCATGGCTTCTACAAACCCTCATTGCCTCTTCTTTCTAAAAACATGCAAAAAGAAAACATGTGGAACAGAGTTGCTGAGACGGTGCTTTTGGATTACCCTCGCAAAGCTGCTAGGCAGGCACCTTCTAGATGCATTTTTGCAGTTGCCAGAGTCACCTATGTATGAGTTGCTACAAATATGACCACAGGCAACTCATAACAATGGGATATTGTTAACCCTCAGTAACTGACATGCATGTGTTGCATAAAACTGCATCCATAGTAAACAAGAGAGAGAGAAGCTACAGGCATTAAAAATACTTAGATATGTCACTGTAGTTTCTCTGGTGGTTCGAAGACTGCAGGAAGGCCAACTGTCCACTAACAAACTGGTAGAAAATGCTTACAGGTTTGCCATTTTTACATAATTTTATCACAAATAATGTACTTGAACCTTGAAAACCTTGTACAGAATTTGAGTGCAACAAGAACTCTTAATTAAGGCCCAGGTGAAGATTTTTTTTTAAGTCTTTTACACGCATGCTTAGTCTTAGATTTTTGTATTATGATTCAGTAAAATCGACAGCAAAGAGAAAACTTCGGTTTCACGACCTGTGACTGCTCATGATTTTGGATCGGGTTCTTTTAATCAATACACAAACTCTTCCAGAATCTCTGACCATCCTGGTTGTCAACAGGACTTTACAACAGATTGTATTTGTTTGGAGTACCCATTCCTGGTGAAGATAATATTTCCATAAAGAGTGGCATATGCATATATATATATATAGTAAAGTAAAACTGTGCAAAAATAACGGTGGCACTAAAACAGAGATTGGAGGAAAATGCATTCCCCATTTTAAGATATGGTGCATTCATTCTTGTTGCTTATAAAGTTAAAAGTGGTATCACCTGCATGTAAAAGGTAATCCTACCAGATTATACTGCATATTACTGCAGTACTCTGCTTAAGTGATTTCAGTCCCAGAGAAAGGACTATCTGGATTTACAATGCTTCTAAGAAATCACTAAAGGTAAAATAATGCATCTCAAGACAAAAGGCAACAAAAAAGCTACAGTGTTGAGCCTTTTCCCGAAAGCATAAGGGCTCTGATCCAGCATCATCGGTCAGGTCATAGTACCAATGTCTTTACTGTGACTCAGTCGTCACCCTGGCCTCAGATCAGCACCCCCGTTAAAAGACACACTGAATAGAGAATTATAGCTGGTTCCCCATCAGTTAAACCCATGGCCCCTTTGGTCAACAAGCCTCATATGCATAACATAAACATGCTTCACGTTTTCTGGTTCTTTAAAACAAGCAAACATACTGTAAGACAAGCCAATCAATCGACTGGTTATTCATTCAGGAATAGTTCTTTGCATTCTCTTCTCTGTTGCTACAGAGTGCCTGACGCATGGTCAATCACATTTTTTTCACAGTTTAAACAAGAATTAATGAAGCCAGAAACTCTGTTTGATAGTATTAAAATGCATCGGCTAGGGGAACGTAATGCCCTTCATATCAACTACTCACCACTTGTACAGAAGTCAAAATCGTCAAACAACTGCTCTGGGGCCCAACTGTGCAGATACAACTGCTTACAAAGACATACATGATGATGAAAACATGGTCCAGTGATGGGCCGCGAGAACACAGTGAATGAATTCACAAGGAAATGGATTTTACGTAGCTGTCAAATGAAAGCTTTGTCGTCTTAAAGTTTTTCTTTTATCTTTAATGTGATCCTTTTTTATTACAGTAAGGGTGTTCCAATGGTTTTATGAGCTTCAGCACACAAAGTATTCAAGTCCTTTTTTTTTTTTTTATTTCCCCAAACAAAAATTGGAATCCTAATTTGTCTGTTTTTAACTCCAGGTCTGGTACAAGTACAACACGTGGTCTTCCTCACCCACAATATGAAGACATGGAAAAATAACCTGCCTACAAAAAGGCATCAAAACAAAAGTGGGCGATAAAAAAACAAAAAAAAACAGAGGGCAGTAAGATGCATGGCATGCAGTTGTGATGTGTATTTCTGTTGCTTTAGGAGTCTCCCCAATTCAGTGCTCCTCCTAAATTCTCCCTCTGTAATACATTTGCTCATCCTGCTGCACCTCTTTTACTTCTGCTCCTCGATTACTTCTGCTCCTCAATTTCCCGTTTGACTTCTGCAACATAATTGTGATCCTTCCCATGAGCCACCTCCATGATGGCAACTGCCTGAAGACAGAAACAAAATATATTGTACAATTATTTTTAGGAGTTAGTTCTTTGGGGTTATCGAATTGTAAATTAACAAGCAACTGACTCACTTCATGCCTATAAACTTCTGACTGCAGAGATCCCTTTTACAGCTCACTTATCGCCGCCTCTTTCTTTAGAGCCTACAGTATTTTCTGCTTTCACTTTGCCACCTATTAATATCTGGCCATATGTCTGTAAACTTACTTTTTTTAGAGCTTTGACTCCTTGTGTCTTCTTCTCCAGCCCCAGATACAGACGTCCCAATTTCAGATACATAGACGCCACATTCAGAGAGTAGGCTGGGTAGTGAACACTAGAGAGAGAATGTAATTTACAGGCCAAGTAGTAAATGTAAAAGGAAGCAAGATATCATCTATAATTAATGTTACCATGGGTCTTGTTGTAGTGCTACAACAGTTTAAAACATGTCAAGCTTGAAAGTACAACAATATAAATGAGATATAATAAATGTGGCAGATTGTTGTGGAGCACATAGTGAAAATATATTGAGGGTAAGTGAAAGTGCACTGAAGGAACACAATACAACCTATTGTAGTGTGAATGGTGGGACAGAGAATGTTTCATGGGAAAATATACTGTATTTTGTAAAGTAGGAAGCCAATAAAACAGAAAAAAAAGATTATTCTGAGCAGCAAAATACAGTTAAAGCAGTTAGTTACTGGGATTGCCTGACAATAGTGCTGCTACAATTGATTTACTTTACAATTATCTATTGTAATTTTTGTAAATATTCACATTACTGCCTCCCTGCAGGGCTCAATTCACCTGTACGGTTGAATGATCTTCTCTCCGTAGCTCATAGCTCCGTCCCAGTCTTGCATGTAGAGACAGACACCCATGGCCTGATACATCATGTGCAGCATGTATACATTGGTGTCTGCAAATATAGATCCCATCTTCTCCTGGCTAAGCTCACATATCTCCAGCAGCTCACTGGGGGGTGACAGAGAATCAAGGAGTAATGACAAACTTTGTGGAGAAATAGGAGGAGGCTGGGAAGTGGAAAATTGTCCTTGAAGAAAGAAACTGAAAGGGGGAAATAATAAAGGGGAGAAAAAAACATAGCAAGAGACAGTGAAAAAAAAATAATAATAAATAAATATATATATATATATATATATATATATATATATATATATATATATATATATATATATATATATATTTTTTTTTTTTTTTTTTTTGCTCCACAAGTATAAACAGAGGAAGAGGATATTCTTGTAGTGTTTGGCTCTCCTGAACTCCTCGATGACATTCTTGGCGTAAAGGACCATAGATCGGATTTCCTCTGGCACTGGTGGAGAACTTTGCTTTCTGATCTCCATTTTAGCTTTGTCCTGGAAAGAGATGGAAAGGAATGACATACGGAACAGTTGTACGGTAACAAAATACTCTGAAGCAACCTGAAAACCGAACGCCTCCGGCCACGGCTGTTGCTGGCGTGGCAGCATAAAAGCATAAAAGCAGAGCCAAGTTAAACACCTTGCGTGTAAACACGTATCGTAATCAACATTCATCTGCCATATTTAACAGATTGGGATGTTCGGCAGACAAGGCAAGTTTATTTGTATAGCACATTTCAACAACAAGGCGATTCAAAGTGCTTCACATAAAATCATTAAAGGCATCAAAACATAATGCAGATTTAAAAACAGTTAAGAAAACATTAAAACAGCAAAATAAAAAATACAATTTGAATAAAAGTTCCAGTGCAGTTTAAGAAATAAAATGCAGTAGTGAGATGCATCAATTGAATCTGGTTCAATTAAAGGCAACAGCAGACAGAAAAGTCTTCAATCTAGATGTAAAGGAGCTGAGGGTCTCAGCAGACCTGCAGCTTTCAGGAACCTTGTTCCAGATGTGTGGAGCAGAAAAGCTGAATGCTGCTTCTCCATGTTTAGTTCTTTAGACAGTAGAATATAAAGTGCATTTCCTTCTCATCCTCATCCAAATCAAAACAGGTGACACGTTCTGCGTTGCTGGGACTGACTTCAAAGCATCTACCTTCCACAGCCTTTGGTAAATATAAATCGCATATGATGTACACATATTAGTATGTAGTATGGAATGGGGACACGGCTACTTTGTTTGCTTGAATGTGTAAGACACGGTTTCAAACAAACGGTATGCAGATGAGACAATTTATTGTATATTCCTCACACCAGCAATGCGAAAAAGTAACCCACAAGCTACAGTATATAATGAAGTGATTTCAAATGGAAGGCGTCTAGGCTTCAGAGAGACAAGCCAACAGTACCTTAGACTTGCTGGTGCACTCAGTACACTGGCATGTGAAGAAGTAGGAATCTAACAGCCTCTCTTTCCTGTCCTCTGTTGGATAGAGCAGGTCTATGTAGCTGTTGAAGACCTACAAAGAGAGAGGAAGATAATCATGCATCAATCAAAATAACTGTAATAAGCTTCTGTATTTCTTCATGATTGTATGTGGTCTCAAAAATTGCTATCACTAAGAAGCATCTTCATTACTAGACGAGTCCAGTGATTACGTACCTCATCCCCGGGGTTGATCTCTTGGACAGCTCTGACCTCAGCCACTGTGCCTTTATAGGTCACTATGACATTAGGACTGCAGCTGTGATTCATCAGTGCTACACTAGAAGGAAGAGAAGGAAGAAGGATAATTCCAAAAGGTTAATAAACTAATTTTGAAATAAGAGAATTGTGATAAATGCATTAGCTTGCTTGAAAAACACTAAACAATGAGAGAGAGTGAAAGGAAGTGCAATAAGGGGGAGACAGAGGACTGAAGAGTATGTAAGGAGCATGTAAGGAGACAGACGGAGGAAAGGAGGAGTAACTGCAACACATGATCAGTTGATTTGATTTGATACATGCTGACAAATACAGTAATTTCCAACTTAATCAGCAGAATAAAATACACTAACGAATGGGATGAACTGTTGAATGACGACGATGTGTTGACATAGACTACTTACTCAGGAAAAACAGCTGATCCCATATGGGAGAGCTCTTCGTCCTCTATGGTGAATCCATTACAGTTAACCTGGAGACACATGAGAAAACATGAGAGAGAAGGAGAGACAGAGCAAGTAAGAAAGAAGGGAAGACACAAACAAACAGGTGGACAGAGAACCGCATAGTGAGTAATATGATATTACAGCTGGCATCACCCTCCACTAACATGTGCTGGAACACCCCCTCCATTGAGGAGGAGGAAATCCGGTAGTGAAGATTAAATGTAGCTTTGAGATGAGAAGCCAACGAGGCTATTGGCATAGTTTGGAGAAGAAAGGTGACAGCAGCACTGACAGATTAAATTAAAGAGCTGTAGAGTTAAACACACAGGACCAGTGTGTTTGTGTGATACATATCCTGGTTTCAGCTCAACATGTGCTTCAGTGCGAAAGCAAAAGACATTTATGGAGGACGTGAGGGGAAGAAGACAAAAAGATATATGAACACAATCATGCATTAAGCATAAATGAGAATGAGTAGAGTACACATAAGCAAAATGTATTTGCACACTGTGTCTAAATCTTATGTACATCGCAACTCTGCATGTTTTCCACTGACAGAATTGTGTAATTATCAATCACACGACAGTAAGAGAACACACCCAACCTAAGATCCTGGATCCTTCTTAGAATGGAAAGGTTTTCATCAGTGGATTTCTAGGTTGGAAGGACGTAGTGTTATCCCGTTTTACCTGTGCAAATAGCTCAGTGAGAGCCTGCTCATCAGGAAGGTCACTGATGTGTTTGGAGTAGAAGTGGTGCAGCGCTGCGATGTCTGCCTGGTTCATCTCGTCCTTCTCACTGTCCATCTTATCTAAATCTGGAAAAGGCAATCAAAGACAGACAATAAATACAGACAGGATGGAAAGAAAGAATAGAAAACAAAAGAAAGGGATAGAGAGAAAAAAAGAGTTTGGCTGGTTGTGATTAACATTGGAGCTTTATTGAGCCACTCGCTGGACTGAAGACTTTTAGTTTGTATTTGAGGAAGTGCTTCCATTTTAGAGAAGAGGGATTACTAACGTGAAAATGCAGATGAGCCAACAAAAAAAAAAAAAAGCACAGGTATACAATAAAGACAAGAGATAAAACATAAAGTTGACTACGGTATTCATCCAGAATTATATCCGTATGTTTTTTATTGTTGTTGCTTCATAGAAGAGCCATTCCGTGTTGGCAGCAGGTGTAGAATATACCACTGCCATGTGTCATTGTCAGTCTCACACACAAACATGCTCTAGTGGCAGCAGGCAGCAACTGGCCATGTGTGCATGAGAGACAGGTGTGAAGGTTAATTCTGTGACAATCCTCTGATGGCACATCTTAGGCTGCAACAACAGCTCAGACTCGATGATAATACCAAATAGAGCAGAGAATAGAGTTTGAAAAAGCCTTACATATAAATGTAAAATTGGACAGCGTTTCGTTTCCTTGCTGAAACTGGGCTGATTAAGTATTTGGAGTAAATAAGTTAACGTTTCAGAGCTTCTCAGTACAACCACGGTTTCCCAGAAGAGGGCTGCGTGTCTTGCCCAAGGGCACAGTGGCAGCAGTTTTTAAAAGGAGGATAGAGAACATGAAATTACAGCACCCAGAATCTTGGGATTTAAATCCCAGAGCTCTGCAGACTTTGAGTGAATAAAAAGAGACAGAATCAGGACTGGAGGCTACAGGATATTAATAGACACACTGCTTTAACGGCAGAGACACAGAAAAACCACACACTGTGTAACTAAAAATGCACACAGATGTAACTAAACATACACACGCTCATGTATTCATACACGCACACACATCTACTTACGCGATTCAAACTCTGTGAGCAGTAGCAGCTTTTCTGAAGGGGTGCGCTCTGTTGTGACTCTCTGCAACATGAGTCATTTTAGTCAAAAAGTCATGAAAACAAAATTACAAATAAAGTTTCCTTTCTCAACATGTATTTTATTATAGCAAATGGTTTAGTGAAAGACTTTCAGGCTAATTAAGAAGTCATTAAAATGCTATAACAGCACAGCAGTTGCAGAGCACAAAGGGATGACAGCAGCACTGGCTTCAGGAGCAACATGTTCACATTGAAAAATATTGTTTGCTTTGATGTAGTTTTTTTGTTAGCTGTGGCCAAAGCTGATATTACCTTTGTGAACAGTAATACATGACTAGCAAGAACATAACACCCATGATACTCCGATGACACTACTCATGCAAATACATACAAATGAAATTGAGATGTGTTACATCTTTGCATTGCTGCTTTAGCAGCTTACAGCTGGCTTATTGCATAAAATATGGTCTAGCTCAAAAGATTAACATATTATCAGGCCAGCCACTAATATTATTTGACTCTATCTTCTTTAAAGTTTGTATAAATGTATTAAACTTTGTGTTAACTTTTCTGTCACATTCTCACACAGCATGTTGATGTACCTGTTTTATGATGATTCGAGCCACCAGTCTGACAGTCTCTGATGGACACCAGTTTTCCCCGTCAGCACACATAGCTACACACTCCAGCTTATGCATGGACCAATCAGCTCTCTGTGTGTGCGCACGCACACACACACACACACACACACACACACACACACACACACACACACACACACAATTACAGTTAGTAAACCCTCCAATATTACAGCAAGTGATCCCATTCAACAGGACAATACATGAGGGAGACAAAAAGCAAGAATGCAAGAAGAAAAGAGAGAATTGAATGAACACATAATATTTAAATTAAATAAATTTACACACAATAAATTATGTTATCATCACAAACAAATCATCCATAAATGATTGCCACATGTACCCCAGTCTATCTCAAACAAGAAGAAACCTCAGTTACAGCAATAACAGCATGACCGTGTGATCCCCTCTGTCTCTTGCTGGCTGCCTCCTGCATTTTGCTCTGCTAGAGTGGTTCTCAATTTGTGGTCCAAGGTAGGTCCCACAATAGAATGTATATTTACTCTACTGTGGTACCGGTGAAGCAAAATGCTCATCTTTTGTCGCTACATGTATGGATGTAAACAAAAGACTCACTGAGACACCCAACAAGACTCATAGGCTTGGTCTTTGCCTATCCTCACTCTTTGTAGCAGGAATAAGATCAAGCGGCACACACTCACACGCAAAAACTACAAGCCCTCCATAAAAGTGCAGAACAGACTCTTACCTGACAGTCAACATTGCAGTAGTAGGCCTGCTTACATTTGCCACACTTAAAAAGGTCTTCTCTCCTGTAATGACATGAAGACACAAAACATTCCTCCATTACCGCTGATAAGTGGACCGGTGGAACATTGTGTTGGTAAGATTCAATATTATTCATCTGCATGAAATAACAGGCTGTACATATTCATCTGGAGAGACATCTTTACCTGATGCTTTTCACTTGATTGATGTGGAACTAAATTGTTTTTTTTCCACTGACATTACTCTTGTATACGAGGAATATTTATTGTTAAACTGACGGTGAATGACAGTCTTTCGGGTTTGTTTTAGTCCTGTGACAGAAGGTGGGACTCACAAAACATAAGCTCAAACACCAACAGAAGTTAATTAGTTGCCAAAACTTTAATTCCATTCATAACCACTCCATGTGCATGAGAAGACGACTTTCCAATAACATTCCTCGCTATTTCGATAAACATTTCCAGTCAAAAGAAGTCTGACTAAAGAACTCCATTACAAAAAGAGACAGCGTGTTTCTGCTTGTACATGGGCAAATGTACACACGTCCTCCACACACATGCACCCCTGGCCTTCTCATCTCTTGGATCCTTCTCTCTCCGGACACATGGACAACTATAATTAGCACCTTAACCTTTTACTGCTCTAAAAACCTCAACTGCAGCTTGGGTTGAAGGCATGTGTGTATGAAAGTGCTCCTTCGAATGAGCGCAATACCTGTGATCAGAGGTGTAATGTAACTAAATCCATTTACTCAAGTATTTAAGTAAATATACAAGGTATTTGTTCTTTGTAGTTGAGTATTTCCATTTTGTGCTACTTCATAACAATTCAGAAGGGGACATGTTGTACTTTTTACCCCTTACATTTATTTAAATTGTTAACTTAAATTACTCGTTGCATTGCAGATTCTGACTCTTAATAGAAAATATAACTCACATTATGATGCACAGCTTCATCAACTATATAATTATCCTTTAACTTTAGTGTAATTTTAAATGCAATACGTGTACCACAGTATTTATACACTGTTGTATTACTACGTACCAAAAGTAAATCTCTGAATACTTCTGCCTGCGATTATGAGGAGCCTCTTTATGACAGTATGCTAGCATATTAATAGACTAATCAGTAGGACTGGAGGAAAACGTGTTTCTGTGGCACCACCAGGCAGACTGTTGCACGTGCATGTTGCAGTGCAACAGAGTAACGCTGCAGTCCGACAGGTGAGCCGCCTCGCAGCACTGACCCATTTAAATGATGTCTGCAGCAGCTCGATAGATGTCCAGAGGTTCACAAGCTAGCCTAGCTGGGTGAGGAGGTGAGCCAGCGTTCAGCGGGACGCGTCGCTCCCTTTTTTCCGTTTTAAGCTGTAAAGCTGTAAATAAAGCACACCAGCCTGGAGACAGGTTAACTGTCACGTTGGTGGGTGTGTTTTTTCTTCAGCGGTTTCGGAGAAGGTAAGATGTTACCTGGTGAAGCAGTTGTCACAGTGCGCTCCCCTCTCATTCACTGTTAACACGTACGAGTACGCGGGACAGGCGAACACCAGCTCCCCCACCGCGAAGTGCCTCACCGCCCGCAGGCCTCTGCCGCTGCCCGGGCTCAGGAACCGCTCCGTCCCCTCTATTCCCTCGTTCTTCATGGTTCACGGTTCTGTTGACGGGTCTTCGCTCGGATACTACCGAGCACCACCTGAGTCGTCTGCTGGGGAGCTCCAGGCTTCTGTCCCGAGTCCCGTCTTCTTCTCGGGTCCTCTCTGTCCGGAGTAGCGGTTACCGCCCCCTGCTGGAGAGGAGACAACACGGACGAGCAACTCGTGTACAAGTATGAGCACGTGACGCCGTCGTTGAGCATTCGAAGTTCTGCGTCGAGGGAACGCGTTGCCTGTAATTACCGCCATGCCGCCAGGGGGGTGTGCCTGTGTGGCTGTGTGGTTTCAGGGGTTATAGCCGAATTCCGGTCACAGTAAACAATGGCGACCAAGTTGGAGCGGCTGCATTAAAGTTGGAGCTCATCAATATTGATGGTTGTTGCAAATGTTGAAGCGCAGGCGACAGAGAAGACGTTTGCGGAGGTGGTCTGTACAACCACTAAACCGGTCGAGGCTGGGAAAAAAGCAACTGCCGGAAATTACGTTCTGAGCGGACCAATCACAGCGCTTGCGGTCCGCGTCAACGCGACGCGTAGTTAAAGCCTAGTTTATGGTTCTCCGTCACGTCGACGGCGTACCTACGCCGTAGCTACGCCGTCGACGCAGACCCCTACGCCGTAGCCTGACGCGCACCTCCAAAAAATCCTAACTACGCGTCGCGTTGACGTGGACCGTAAGCGCTGTGATTGGTCCGCTCAGAACGTAATTTCCGGCAGTTGCTTTTTCCCAGCCTCGACCGGTTTAGTGGTCGTACAGACCACCTCCGCAAACGTCTTCTGTCGCCTGCGCTTCAATATTTGCAATATAAGCATTTGCTCTTCAATATTGATGAGCTCCAACTTTAATGCAGCCGCTCCAACTTGGTCGCCATTGTTTACTGTGACCGGAATTCGGCTATAACCCCTGAAACCACACAGGCACACCCCCTGGCGGTATGGCGGTAATTGCAGGCAACGCGTTCCCTCGACGCAGAACTTCGAATGCTCAACGACGTGACGGAGAACCATAAACTAGGCTTTAGGATTTTTTGGAGGTGCGCGTCAGGCTACGGCGTAGGGGTCTGCGTCGACCTGACGGAGAACCATAAACTAGGCTTTAAAGTATGATAAGTAGTTTGCAGTAAATGGTCCCTCCACTAATATATATTAATAAACACACATAAATATATACAGTGGTGTATAAAGTACCCAAAAGCCGTACTTGAGTAAAAGTAAAGATACCTTACTGTAAAATTACTCCAGTAAAAGTAAAAGTCACCTATTTAAATACTACTTGAGTAAAAGTCTTAAAGTATCTGATATTTTCTGTACTTAAGTATCAAAAGTATTTTTTCTTTACCGGTCCGTGGGGCCCTCGGTACCGGGCCGTGGGGCCCTTGGTAACGGGCCGCACAGAAAGAATGAATGAAAGATTAAAATTAAATTAAAAAAAAATGTTTTATTGTGAAAAAGGACCGGATACATCCGTCTGTGGTAACCTCAGACGGAACCTATTGACACATGTCAAGATGTTACGTTACTCTAAAAATGAAATTTAAGTCTGTTTCAACTTTGTCAGTGTTCTGGATTAAAACCAAGGCAGAGCATCCTGAGATCGCCAAAAAAGCACGAAAACATGCGTCCATTTCAACATCCTGTCTTTGTGCAGCGGGTTATACGTTAAGCAGTAGACTGGACTAAAGGTTTAGTTAGGAGTAGCGTCAGTAGACTGGACATAACGAACACACGTCAGGTGTTGTTGTCTCCCGTCTCTCCAAGTTAGGACCCGGTCCGTGAACATATTGTCTTCACGTAACCGGTCTGTGACGCATAAAGGTTTGGGAGCGCTGGACGAGAGGATGTAGAAGGAAAATGCAGAATATTGTGATTCGCAAAACCTGCTTGGTGGAGTCTGTGTTCCAACTGCGGTCAAGTGAGCCCACATCCGCCGAGTGAGCCGCAGTTGCAATTCTAAATGCACCTCTATTCAAGGTGTTACGGTACGGGGGCCAGCTCAATGTCACAATATTCAAACAGCTATAAAACAGATCCATAGACTTGTATATAAATATTCCACTGCAGACTTGTTCAGGATGACCTCTGCTATGTCCATGTACATGGCCTCAAAATATTACTGTACAGTTTTTGAGAAAATTGAATTCAAAGTCAGCTTGAAGTTCATAATGATATTCATAATTTCACAATATTCAAACAGCTATAAAAACAGATCCATAGACTTGTACATAAATATTCCACTGCAAGCTTGTTCAAAGTACCAGAAGTAAAAGTAAACAGAAATATAAATAGTAGAGTACAGATATCCCAAAAAACTACTTAAGTACAGTAACGATCGTTACTATACACCACTGATATAGAAAAAGAAATATATTATATATATATTATATATATATATATATATATATATATATATATATATATATATACACACACGTGTATGTATGTGTGTGTATATACATATACACGTGTATGTATACATACATACATATACACATACATACATACACATTAATATAAATATATATATATAAATAAATGAAGGAACACTTAAATGTAGCTACATTCCTCCACTGTGCATTAGCTGTCTGCACTGATATGGAAAGCTATTAATGATATACTTGCCTTGTCTGCTGCGCTCATTTGCTTGGCTTTTTGTCAATGTTTGTTAAATTGTGTGCCATCTAATTTAACATCACCTATGTGTTCTTTCAAATGTGTGATTCTATATGTTGTTATGTCTTAACTGCCTGTGCTGATTTTTTTTTTTAACACTGTTTAGCAGCTTCATGTTTTCCCGCTATTTCACATGTGTTTTTATTGTTGTTTTAATGGCTAATTTAACATTTGGCCAAGGAACAACAGTTGAAAATGAGCCTTTTGGCTAACACTGGCACATTTACAATACGACAGTGCCCATGTGAACAAAGCAAGGTCCATAAAGAAATGGGTTTTTTTCCGAGTTTAAAGATCTTGACTGGCCTGCAGAGAGCCCTGACCTTAACCCAGTGCAAAACCTATGGGATGATATGAGGCAAATCTCTGAAGCAGGTTACCAAGTCTTTTGGAAAACCTTCCCAGAAGAGTGCAAACTGTTCAAGCAGTATGGAAAAAAAGATGTTTAACAATCATATAAAGTGATGTCCATGTACGTTTGTTTTTCATGTTATCTCAGAGGAACAACATGATTTGGTACCAAACCACAGTTGTCCTCTTCAGTTAGTACAAAACACTATTTGTAAATGTGTCAATACATTAACGCCATTGCTTTTACCCAGTAATGTGTCTCTGCCAGATGAAATAATGTATTACCCAATTGAATTGTTCTGAAATTTGGGGCGTAGCAGAAATTTGTATTAGTCAGTACAATATATTGTACAGTGTATTATGTGGGTATTATGACCACAATATGATGCCATGTAATTAATTAATTGAAAGGTCTATCATGGTTTTGCATCCTTAACACATTATAACGTTTGGACGTTAGGCTGTCATTCCCTCAAAGAACCAAACCAGATCGACAACATTTGACAGATGAATGGAAAAAGATCTTTCTTTTTATATATTCTTTATATACGTAAAATGCATTTTGCATTGGAGGTGATTGCAGACAGTGGTCCAGCTCCACAACTGCATTGAGAACTGAAACAGATGCATCAATATATTCTCTTTTTTTTAGTACAGTATCCATTGTGAGCTCGCACCATTGACTGCTGAAGCGAACCAAAATACTCAACACAGTTTATATATATATATATATATATATATATATATATATATATGCGCATTTATTTAAGTTAATCACTTCTCCTCATTCAAAGTTGAATTTCTGCAGCATCTATAAAACGGGACATTTAGAAGCGCTGTACAGTCTGACAACAAAACTAGGAACCGTAGCTGAGTACACTGTATATGTACATACTGTACACACACTGATGTAGGTATATACAAAAATATACACTTTTATATGTGTGACCCCTAGTGCCATATCCCCCACCACTGTCGTTCTATGAAGCCACAATCCTCTTAGAAAACACATCATCACCCCTTTAAACCATTGATTACTATTTCACCTTTGTATCCGTCTTCACTGGTCGATGAGCCTTATACAGTATTTTGTCTCATGTGCGTGTAAAGTCCCTCTTATGCCCTGACTCACACACAACGTTACAGTCACTCGTTGCAAAATATGGAGGCGCTTAAGCAGTCCTGATCTGGATGTCTCAGCAGGGCTTTTCACATATCAGAGAGAGGGCTCTTCTCTTAATCCTAAAAGGGGATTTAAGGTGGGCTGAAGAGGGAAGATATACCTCGTTACGACAAATCATGACAAAACTCTGCTCCTTGTTTGAGGGAAAAGCTGAAACAAAGTTTGACTTTTACGCCTCCTTTCTTGTTAAAGTCCATCAAATTACGCCATTGATTGTTTTCCTTCAAAACACAATGAGTATGAAGAAAGTCCTACTGGCTCAGTGGGGAAGACACTCTTGATCACAAGAAGAATGTAATACACAACATATATGATCCGCTAATGCGCAAAGAGTTCTCTGCATCTCATTCTGCATTTCCAAAGACTTTTCACCCTTCTCATTCTTCTTCACACAGAACAGGAAAGAAAACTTTGGCACATTGTGCTAAAGATGTAAACATTTAATCATCCAATCTAAATGAGGCGGCGGGACTACTTAATTATTACAGTAAATTCCTCTGGGCATAACATAGAAATAATAAAAAGTAAAATAGCAATCTTTTCAACTTCACAAGAATAAAACTGGTTTAAAAATTAAAGGCTTTAAACAACATATCTGAACTGTTGTAGCAGACAGTATTGCCATGGTCACTCAGGTGTGTGCAGTTTGGTTCTCATGCCTGCTCAGTTTGTACTGCCTGTTTTACAGTTTAATGACAAAAAAAAAAAAAAGGTATGAAACTCTGTGGTGCATTGTGCATCAGATATGTACTACATTGAGTCCCTTTTTCTTTCCTGTTCTTTACTAGTTAACAAGAAGTGTTACAATAGAGGGCGCTGCACTCCAGACAAAAAAAGTTAACGCAGACAAGGGCCAGATGCTTTGAAAATGAAGAACATCTAGTATGAGGTTCTCATCAAGAACATTTAGGCATCAAAATTTGATGACAAATGTTAATACGAGAGAATTGCCAAAAAGCTTGACGTCAAAAAGAAAGAGACAACACTTGTGTATGTACCTGTTACCAGGTCAATACCAGACAAACCCTTAACAAATATATCAAGGAGATGTAAAGGAATAATTCATAAAAATAAAAATTTAAAATCATAGTACCGACACCCAACATTTGAAGAAATCCTAAACCTCAGACCTGCCCTATAAATCATCATCAAGTTAACAGCGGTTTGATCTACAACATGTGTGTGTCATGTGCTGCGGTCCACCATAGCCTCCGATGTGACTGCAAATACTGTTTGGATGCTAAATTGAGGACAATTTACACCATACATTTCACTCAGCTTTTTACATTTTTGATTTGCAACATTCTTAAGAAATTAAGACAACTGAGAATGTTTCAGAATTTTTCTGCCGTTTCTCAACAGTAACTAAAACGTTTCCAGTACTTAGTGGAAACTCCACCTCCTGCTTCACGTAAAATCAAACTGAAACCGTAAATCAGATTTGGGCCCCGAGTCTGGTGACCATGTCTACAGGAATCACATCTAGGCTCAACCTCGGTTCTGGCCTCATAGACGTTGGTCCGGTGCCTCGCAGCACAATGCAGAGACCTGTCCAGTCACGGGAAGCTTTTCAACCAGCTGCAGTCTTAGCTGACCTTTATAACTGCGCTCACTCTGCCTAAAGTCATGTGAATGTTTAAGACAAGGCAAACATCAGGTACAAGGAACCAAATGGCAAATAAACAAAGAAACAAAGTGATGAAACAGAGAATGAAAAAGTAGCAGACAGCACATCAAGCATGAACAGCTGTCTTTGTCTGTTTCGGTAACACAGTAAATCAAAGAAATAATTTACAGATAAAGATGTGAATGTGAGAGATGGAGAGAAATATTTGACCTTAAAAAACACTTGCGGTGGCAACTTCTTCCTTGAATAAACTCCAAAATAGATTGTGTGATTTTTTTTTTATAAGCCATTTCTGTTGTATCGTACTGTACAGTAGTCATCCTTGACTAACAGTACAGATCATCATAGCAGTTAAGATAAACTCATGTTGAAGCCCAGGAAAGACTAGTGTTGCAAAGATGCACAACAGGCATCAGGTGATGAACTCTAGCGAACAGGTACATGCACTGTAAATGGTATCAGTAACCCTTTCAGGTAAAAAACTAAAACAAGAAGTGGCACAATGCTGTTTGGGGAGACTGAAATCTTTCCAATAGGAAGTGTTCTCATTGGTACTTTGTGTCAGCCACAACTGAGCAGTCCTGCTTGTGCAATAATAAAAATCTGCTCACCTCTAGCAGAAACAGAGTGAGGACAAACAGTAAAACCTTGTTTATTGCAGTTTCAAACTTCTAAACAGATGGCTCATCTAACAGGCACAACGAAGAAGCAAAAACATGTTGATGGGAACCACTTCTAACAGAGTGAACTCTGAGAGCTGGTTGCTGATGCATGCAGCTAGAAGGAGCTTTTCAGAACACATGTGCATGCACATTTCATACAGTTTGACTACAGCCAAGAAACCGTTTCCTTTTTTGCATATCTGTTCACAGACTGGAATAAGCAAGGTTTTACTCTTGTCAACAAGTGGGACCTTGTCAAAATGGTAGCCACATATTAGCGCTGGTGTTTCCTTCTATTGCCGTGCAAGAGCAGGCAGGTGTATGTTGAAAGTATATTATAAATGTTACAATGATCCTTTTACAAAACCCTGTTACCTCTAGGGAACATGCTGCAACATTAACTCCTGTTTGGGTGTGATTAGACATTAACCTTCCTACAAGGAGCAGTTAGAGAGCAGCGAGAGTAAGTAAAGAAAAAACTCTTTTAATCACTCATCTGGTATTCCTGAAACACAAAAACATCCATTTGAAATTTGGTTCCATTTTTTTGATAAAAGTAAACAAAAAAGAGCTTTTTGTGAAGAGATTTTTTTCATTTTTTCTGTGTATTGTTTCTTTAGAGACATAATGGTGTAGAAGTGAAGATGCTGTGGCAGCCAGTGCTACAGCCGGACGACAAACAGTAAATCCTGAGGGGTGGCTTCAAGACACTTCCTGGCCGGCCAAACCAAATCGATGTCAGGCCCCATCCAAAGCAGAGAAGCTCTTCCCTGGAACCCATCCCCCTCCCCAACACACAATCTGTAGAAAAACAGTGTAGAAATCAAAGCAGAAATTGCAGCATTCTTCTCTCCGCTTTGCCTGCATTTTCTCTGTTGACCCTGTGAACAAATGAGAGTAAAAAGAGGAACAGCTCAAGGATGAGAGTCCATTTCCTCCCTTCACGTCCCTCCACACCCAAACCTCACCGAAACCACAACCTGAAGCCTCCATCTGCCGTTACAGACTCTCGCTCTCGGCCCGAGCTCGAGCTCTGTGTGGTGACACAAAAAGAGAGAGCGAGTACCGCAGAGGAGAAACAACACCAACGTCCCATTCTTTCAAGAACGAAAAAAACTCCTACGAATCTTCCGTGAAAGAGTTAACAGCAAGAAATAAAAAATATTAATAATAAAATAAAATAATTACAAAGTAAAAAGAGTTCTACCTCACCAGCATTAAAGAAAGTAAAAGAACAAAATTAGCCTCCGACACTGAGGTATGTATTTTGGATGGAAAGCCTCTTCATCGTTTATATCCTCATTATGACCATCACTGTCACCATCCATCCACCAAATACAGTCAGTTTCCTGTTAACTACGTTGTGGTCTACAAGCCTCTCCCCCAGTAGGTGTGGCTCTTGGTTATCTTGGGAGGGGTGAGGGTGGGGGAGAGGTGTATAGACGTGACTGGCTGCACCTCTGAGGAGGAGGAGGAGGAGCGAGAGGGATCCATTTATACATCAAGTTGGTCTTTCTCCTCATGTCTGTTTCCATCTCTTTATCCGTGTTTCAGAGTTTGTTGGTGTCTCTATCCATTATCCAGCTCTTCCAGGGTTGGTAGCGCCCCCTATGATTGTAAATTGAGGGTGAACTTCCACTGTTGGTTGAGGCTCGGGCTGCAGACCTCCACAGTGAGTCCGCCCATCCTGGCGCTGCGGCTGTCCAGACAGAGGTTACTGCCCACGTGACGAAGCTTCGAGTTGGACTCAATCTGCTCCCATTTCTGCTGATACACAAACAACAAAGTCATGACATGTGCAGGTGAGAGTAAAGCTCTGGTAAACAGTCCAAGCAAAGTGCGAATTTTTACCTGTCTGCTGTCGTTCTCTCGACAGCCTTGTAGTTTTATGAGGGAGCCAGCCGTTCGGTCCACAACAGTCAGACACAAGTCCATGTGTTTGACAGACTTATCCTTGGTCAGGGCCCACTCCTTTACAAACATGAATAAAAACATTAGTATAAACCTTCTGCATGCAAACATTCTGGCCAATTAATAATATCTGATATTATATTAAGCTCTGCACATTAAGAGTAAGAAGATCAATTCAGAAAGAAAAATTGATAGCTGAATAATGCATCACAGCTGTAATTTCTTTCTAGTTTTCGAAACAACAAAGTCGACAAACTTTTTTGCAACCACATTTTAAGTCAACTTTCTTACTTTGACAACCAGCAAAGACTGAGAGTAGCAGCATTAGCATGGACTTGAACCATCAAATATTAATCAAACAAAGGATGTTTTCATCAGATTGGCTGATGCAGTACGCCTTAGATGAAATGTGAGACCAGCTCTTTACATGAACACATAAACACCGTTGCTCTATAAATGTTTGTACTGCACTAATTACTAATTTAACAAACTGCAGTAGATAGAGGTTGGTTGATTTCATGTCGGTATCTGTGTTATATCGTACTCTACAGCATAACTGAAACCCAGAGGAAGAATTATTAGCGAGCATCAAGACATGCCTCCTCAAATATTGCCTAAAGAGCTGCATTGTCATTTACATGTCTAATTAAAAGGAGCATTTATTAATTTCAAGCTAGATTTGAGGCAGTAAAATTAGGTTTTAAAAATGAAAAAAAAACTACCCATGTGGCAAGTTTTGCAATATTGCAAATGATGGGGGTAAACCTGTTAACGTTATGAGACTCCAGTTTTACCAGTAAGATGCACCTGTCATTCTATTTTAGAAAGGACCATTTAAAAAACTGCAGACACAAATACACTGCTACGAGCCTATGCATGGCACGCACACATATTGTAAATCCTCCACATTCAATGTCTTCCCAGACATTTGCACTTCCTCCACAAACAACGTTAAAATATTTCCAAGTTGACGCTTCAGTGAGAAAGTTTGCTGCTTAACTTACAGGCAGACTACATGTATTAACTGTACATATATTCACTTTTTACTTGCTGCAGAATAAGGATAATTCTTGACTTTATGTCTGAGCTGACCTTTGTTTGACAACATGTTTTCTCTTTATAGCAACTACAGTCTTGCTCATAAAACTCAACTTGTGTGCACCACTAGACCTTTAATAGTTGAATCCTATGACACACTCCCATGTGCCATCACCACTAGTGCCACCACTTACCCACCAAGGTGTCTTGAGAGCAAACTATTTTACAAGCTGACCTGTATGTGTCGTCGAAGTAACGCTACCTGGTTTCCTCCGGCGTTGTGGCATTCGTAGACACCAACCACACCGTCGGCAAAGTGACCTAGGGTGTCCAGACAGTTCCCTCCCTGCTGCAGCGCTCCAAATGCTATGTCCTGGTGGTCTGGAACTCTGAACACACACAAACAAACACTGTGTTGTTAAAAGGTTTACTCTATCATGGGTGAATCAAATCCTTAAAGGCTTTATTATATATTAGTTAATAGTGGAAGGTAACACCAAAGAGGATAGAAGTATGGTGAATTAAATAGAGAGAACAATGTTTTTGTACCATTTTCTTCTGACAAATAGGAGAATATAACCCAATCACTTCTGAAATTATTAAAATGAAGATATTTTACATTCATACATTATTAATCTCATTCATATAAATGACAAATTGCAAACCAGATCAAATGTAATAATGTGCCAGAGGCATAATTGCTAGTACGGGTTAGTCATTAGTGTCACAGTCATTCCTGAGTCTTATTAAAGCATGACACATTAGATCAGAGCACAGAGGAGATCACAGTCACACTGATACTCCTGGCAGAGCCGTGGTCTCTTTCAAACCAAGCCCTCGTATTACTGAAACTCAGGTGGGAGGTATTCTTAAGTGCCATTTAAGTATCATTTCATAATATCATATGTCACACCATTATATGCTCAAATTTTCTTACCGCAGTTCAGGGTAGACATTCTCCAGGTACCATTTGAATGGCTTGCATCCTAATCTCTTCTTCATCTCCATACGACTCTGGATGCTGAGAGAGAGAGAAAAGAAGGAGGGAGAGAGAGACAGACACACTCAAAGCGTAGTCCAACAATGGTTAAGTTACAGCCTCTCTGTTAGGGCTAATCGTGGAGGCCGAGGGGAAAATAACTGGTCACAAGGTCACATAATGAGCATTTTTATCTTAGTCCAGCTGCACTGCATGGATGTGAGGACTTATTGTTGTGTGGCCTATTCTGAGAAAAATGGAAAAGGGTGAAAAGCCACACAGCAGCAGTCAGCTGGTATACAGAAAATGTGAAATAAAGTAGAAACACAAAAACAATCATGATCCAAGAATACAACAAGGGTCCTGCCTGGCATGATTAAACCCTCTATAACTAGCCTGTTTATTATGGATCCTGGCTCCTCTTTACCAGTGCGTTGCATGTCCATCATTTTATTTTGCTGTCACAATCCAACACCAATCCGACAGCACGTCAAATAATACGGCAGTCTTTTGACTTTTGCCCTCTTTTAAGCTACATTAACTGCCTTGTGTCACTTTAATGAAAGGAGTAACTGATTTATTTCACAGCTGACATGCTGCTAATTGGCAATCCAATTAATATGCTCATTCACATGGTTGGTTTTGTAGTTTTATGATCCAGCTACATTACGCTGTCCGACTCCTGTAGGGCTCATACTTGGTACTTACTTTCCGTAGGGAACATTTCTCGCTGAGGGGACGGCAGCATAGTAGAAGTTTTTAAACTCATCCATCCACACCTCTGCTGCTCTCCTCGTGTTCCTGAGAGACAGGTGGGAAAAGAAATATGAGGGGAGGGTGACGCACAGGAAGAAAATGGGGAGAGGTGTGATGGAAGACAGACAAAAAGAGACATGAAGCCGAGAGTATGTGAGAAGATAGAAGCAGCAGGGGAGAGATAGAAGAAGGTAATGAGACCGAGATCTAAGAACAGGGGTAGACAGGCAGATTTAAGAGAATGGTACATGGCGGACTGAGTCAAAGTTGCTTGGGAGCTGTGGAGGGCTGCTGTCGTTTTGGTCTTAGTCGTCTAAGATTAGCAATTTTTTTATGCATTTTCCATGCTGAATTACTTAATTTCAAGAAACTAAGTTAGTTGACTAAATATTTATTTGGTCGAGAACAGCGCTTGAGCTGTGCCCAGACATGTTATTTTTGTGCCTTTTTTGATGATGTAACTCTTGCTTCTAAAAACAAAAAGCAATCCAATGTTTTCAGCTGGAATCAGAATAAATCACAATTTGATATTCTTTCTATAACAAGGCTTTTCAAAGTCTGACAGTGGGCTCAGATAAAGTTGAGACAGCGCTGGATTACTTTGATACTGAAGAAAACCTAAAAATCCCGATTTTCAGGCAAGTTCTGGAGATATAAGGGAGCATACAGATATAACAATATGTGTATCATGTCTGTGTGTTCATGTTTGACTGGCACGTTTTTTTGTCAAAATTTTATCAAACTGTTAGAACACATATCAACACTTGTAGCTGCACATGGGCTCTGTCTTATGAAATGCAGTAATTTTTCCAGAGTTACTATTATTTTCCTCTGAAGTAGGAATATTTCATAATGTTGGAGCGTAATTAATAGCCGTAGCCAGCAGAGTAGGAGCAAATATTCAGAATAAAATCGATAAGCAGTAAAACAGCGTGACCAAGGCCATTACGATTCCTTAAGTTACATTTCCGTCGCCGTGAAACTTCTCGCTACGTTGGAACGAGCTGACGGTTTATGGGACGGAAGAGAGCTGAAGGGAGTTGAATCCAATTCTATATAGAATTCTAGTGAATTATCATCATGTAGATGATATAAACACTGAACAGAATAAAAAAATACTCTGAATTATTTACTCTGAGAAGAAGAAAGAAGAAATGATCATTTATTAATCCCCTTGGGGAAACCCTTCTCTGCATTTAACCCATCCTTAATTAAGGAGCAGTATGCTGCCCTGTGAGGCACCCGCGTAAGAAACTAGGGGTTAAGTGTCTGGCTCAAGGACACTTCGACATGCGAACTATGGGGAAGTGTCCTTGAGCAAAGCACTGAACCCCCAGAGGAAAGAGTAGATTTTACTCAATTCAGATTGGGACCAAATGTTATATTTTTTTTAATAATCTTTTTTTAAATTTGAGTAAAATTTAGTTTGACAAATTTACTGTGTAGGATCACCGAGTTGGCATTACTGGGTATAAAACAGAAGTCCATGTTCCACATTTGGGAGGATATTCACTTGGCATGGTGAACAGCAAAGTTATCAAGCTAACTTCATTTGAGTTGATTCATTAATTGATTGATTGGCAGTACAATTAAAATCAGCACCTATTTGGGTAATTGCTTTAGTTTTTGCACAAAAAAAAAAAATCAAACATTCCCATATTTCAGCTTCACAGTCGTTTTGATTTGAGACTTTTTAGTTTTTAGTGATAATAAACGGAAGACCTTTGGGTTTTTACAAAACAAGCAAAGACGTCATCTTAAGCTTTGGTAAATTGTGATTGACATTTTCGGACAGTTTTTAGACCAAACGATTAATCAAGAAAGTAATTGTCAGATTAAATCGATGATGAAAATTATTGTTAGTTCCAGCTCTTATCATTATTAACAGTCCATCATGAGACAGCTGATAACATCTGATAAGGTTGTGAGCGCAAAGACTGACAGAAGGTGTTATGATTCATCATTCGTCATAAATATAGACAAGGAAAGGGCATGGCACTGTGGTGACACACGTTTAAGGGACGCTGCCTGCATTCTTTTTTTTTGTTGTGGAACAAGATAAATTACTGACAATAGTGTAATCAATAGAAAATGTTAATTCTTACAAACAAGCCAACACTGAAACTGTTTTGTTGCTCGCACAGGATGGAATGATTCATCAACACAGTGACCGTCTGAGACAGTTAATGTCTCAGTTTCAAACATTGAGGAGTAGTTTTGCCTGAATGAATATCCAGACATTTCCAACATTCATTTCCTGAACTAAAAGACCCTAAAACCATCTACACTCAAATTTCTGATGGTGGGGCCGTCACCCCGACGATATCTACTATTTTCAGCATGGACCTAGCTTCACCTCATGCAGAACTCTTTGTATTTAATCCTGACCCATCTGCTCCCCAGCAACATGCTGGAGGCAATGCACTCCTAGGGAATTTGTATGACTTATATAAGAGGGGATTTTATTCACATTGAATATGTCCAATATACACAATATTTGGGAATTGCTGCTCTTAGAACAATTCTAAAGCCAAGCAGGCCAAGCAGGCCAAACAGGCGCTGTCTCGTAGCTCCACAGGGTCACCGCCAGTGGGTTTTGGGGGCTTTATTCAGGACTGAAGGGCAAGACAATGAACTGAAGCAGCCTCAAAGCACCGATGAAGCTGTTCTGCATGGTGAGTCTCCAATGTTGAGGCTGATACAAGAACACCACTGCACCCATCAATTAATAAATTATATTTAAATTAAATTTGGAAAGGGCTATGCAACTACTTTTAAGACCTCAGAAGTGTGGGCATCTTAGCTGAAATGGCAGAGCCACATCGACAGCCAGCTTGATGTAATAAGCTCTGAGACTGTTTGATCTAATGTTGAAGTTTATATCCATTGGAGTCGTCTCTTTTTGGTTTCATCCAGCTCAGGGTCCATGCACAATTCATTAGAATTACCTCAGTTTATTAGTACTACTAATATGCCAGTGCGCTTTACTTGTTTAAAGAGTTGTTGTTACTTTACTGTTGATTTCCAGCCACCAGGAAACATTCAGTCATTTTCATCTGCGGCTGGCATCACAAATGTCACTTAGCATTTTAGAGTGACCACTTCAGACAACAACTTAATATCCAGATGTGCTAATTCCAAAGATACTGCACCATGTTGGTTTATGACATTCTTCATTTCTTGTTTGCGCCAGAGTGCTACGTGGAAGCAGAGGAACCACAGGCTAGGGTTTGTAGAGCTCCTTTTCCAGGGGCGGTTACTTGTGGTTGGAGACCGTTTCAAAGCAGAGATCCATATCTTTCCATGGATCGAGTTTCCCATTACTAATGTTCACTGATTATGTTGTCACATTTACCAAAGCTCTAAAAGGGCAGCACATGCAACAATGGATCTTCTATAATTAAAAAAGCATTCCTTCTCAATCTGAAGGCAATTTTCCCTGTGATTACTTTTTTTTATTGCTTTTTAATTGTTGGTAGTTGGTTTCAATTATCCAACACTGGTCTAATTCTCAAAGTTGTAGTAAAACGCAATAATCTGTTTAACAACAGTACATAACATAATTGACTAAGACAGAAATAATTTCCACATAAAGAGAAGTCTGCAGAGTTTTGTATCGGGGGGGGGGGGGGGGGGGGGGCAATCAACCCAAAAATAACATAATTACAATATTTCCCAAAAAAACAAATAATTATTGGTAAAGCTGCTCAATAAATCAACACATTGAAATCAGCTATAATGTTAGATTAGATGCCATCTGGTATTTTGGTTATTGTCATATTATGGTGCAGCTTAAATGCTGAGAAAAGGTTGGAAAGATAAAGTGGAATAATGTCTTCCTGATCACAGAATTAATTGACATAGCCGGATGGCCGTGCGTATACGTTAGTGCATGTGCCTCATTGACTAGCTCATGGTCGCCCGCACTGCTCTCATACGGAAGCTACAAGTCGCTTACAGCTGATAACGCTGTCCGGACCGACTGCACGCTCTGGTTCCCCCTTAGCTAAACACTGTTGCCGATGTTTGTACCGTTTGTGCTGTTAGCGCCGTAATTTTTTTGCGAGCGTGTGTGCGTGTGTGCGTGTGTGCGTGTGTGTGTGTGTGTTACCTTGCAAACACAGTCCCGCTGCCCCCGGGGAAGGTGTATGGATGCTGCTTTCTGAAGACGTGGCCAACTCTGCTACAGGGGATGATCTCCAGACTGCCACCACACTGCCACACGCGAAATGAGATTTCTGAAACACACACACACAGCCGGCATAATACATTTGTTCCAACAAACTGTTTCTATAAAAACATCATAGTGGATTATTATAAGCAGTATGTAGACGCCTTGTGGGGTTAACTCAGGACGTCTGTACCTCATTTTTGTTTTTGTCTGCTGATAGTCAGCTTCCCTCTCCAACATTGTTTTCATTTGAATAAGTGTTGTTTAAATGAGCACATAAGTAAATTAGTATCTGAATTGTCAATCCAGCTCTGAATCATTGTGCCGTCTCGAGAGAAGCATGAATCATTCTGTTTATTCTTGACTATTTCCCAGTTGAATTCAGACAAAAGCAACAGGGAGACACAGCTGTTATTTTCTCATTGTGTTGTTCGCAATTTATCTCTATTGTGTGCACTATAGTTATTACCACATTAAAACTGTAATTTTCTAAAGATCAACTCTAGTCTAGAAATTTGGTTGTTGTATCTGGGCAAAAAAGTCTTTCAAAAGATTTTCTTGGCACACAAACCCAAAATAAATCATGAGTTGATCACAGCATGAGACCCATCACAATACATCTGTTATTTTTCAAGCCAAAAGAAAAAAGTTACCAATATGTGCCTGTTGAAAACTTAAAGGAACAGTTTGACATTTTGGGAAATACGCTTATTTGCTTTCTTGTTGAGTGAGGTGAAAAGATCGATGCCAGGCGTATTTGTATGTTAAACACAAAGCTACAAGCCACTCATCTTAGCTAAGCATTAAGACTGGAAACAGAGGGAAGCGCTAAACGACTCTGTCCGAAAGTAAGACACTCCACCTACCAGCCCACACTCAAGAAATAGTCAGAAAGACAAGCCCCTGCTAAAACACACATTTTTGTTTTTGGTGGGATTATGTGAATGCGATGCTTCGTGTTAAAAAGTGGGCGCACATTTTATTACTGTTGTACAAAGACAGGCTAGCTGTTCCCCTGGTTTCCAGTCTTTGTGCTAAGCTAACTGGCTGCAGCGTCATATTAAAGTACAGACATGAGACCTCTGGTGTCAATGTTCTCATCTAACTCTCAGGCAAGTTCAAAACGGCATTTCCCAAAATGTTGACTATTTCTTTAATGCCTCTGGTAAAACTCCTGTCACATCCATCACGTATAGAAGCAGATAGTTGGGACTTCAGAGACAGTTGGAGTGCAACACATTACAACAGAGAAGTGTAATAGTAAAGATTTGTATTTTATTTTCTTTACCTGCCACGTAGGGCTGGGCGGTATAGCCAAAAATTCATATCACGGTATTTTGTAAGATTCTGGCGGTTTCACTGTATATCATGGTATTTTTTTCCAAATAAACACATTCATTTTTTGACGCCGAAAAGGACCGCCACCGCCATCATTATTTACCACTCGCTGGCAACTGGCCAGCAGCTGTTTTGATTGGTACATAGGGAGCTAAACATGGTGGGATTTAGGACCCAGGGGAATCCCTTGATACTAGCGGCCATAACGACTATAGTCATTCTTCGGCAGGCAGCAACATTTAATGTTTACAGTCACAGATACGTGTACAGCGGTCTGAGCTGCTTATGTCTCACGGATAGAAGTTGACTCATGGTGAAATGACAAGAAGAAGAAGCTGTGAACATTAAATGTTGTTGCCTGCCAAACAGCAGCGACCGGTATGATGGTATATGAAAAATTCATACCCTACAGAAAACTGAAACCGGTATAACTGCTTTACCACACATCCCTACTGCCACGTTACTTTCCACTCTTAAATCACACTCAGTTTTATATTTTATTTCACTCACCTCTATATTTACTATTCCTCTGCATCTATTACTGTGTCATATTTTCATCTTCTAACCACCATCATCTGTCTACTGTTATTCTACTGACTTCATGCTCCATTGTGACTGAATTTGCATTTAGACTTTAGCTGCACTCACCAAGGTTCTCTCCTCCCCATACGTCCATCATCATGTCATACTTCCCCAGCAGCTCAAAGTAATCCTTATCCATGACAAATAGACCCCCTGCTATCATTGGAGTCCTGCAGGGGCAGAGAGGGAATGTGAATGGAGCGAGGAAAAGAGCGAGATCAGTAGGAGTAGTGGAAACTGGCAAACAAAAGTGTGTCGGTCGTGTATGATCACTCGAGTGGATGTGTGAGTGTGAATGACTTACTTAATGGGAGCTATGGGGTTGCTTTGTCGGGCTCGTCTCTGATCCAGAGTCATGTAGTCCCATTTAAACACCAAATTCCAGTCAAAACCTACCGACATTAACACACAACACATATGCGCACGCACACGCACACACACCAAATTGGGATTAGGTGGCAGTTGCCTGATGTCACTTGTGTTCATGTTTCAGCACAGAGAGTACAGCTCCTAAACCTGACCATGTATAAAGTTGTAATACTAGAATGCAAAGGACAGGAACAAAAAGTAATTGCCTCAATACAAATCCAGTTCACTCAGTATGCAGTGTGGAAGACACAGTTTATGTGCAGTAAGCGGTAAAACTAAAATATGCTGGGTGTGTACTTAGCAGACGTGTTTGTCTTGTCTGTGATAAAAGGTCACAACAGCCTCAAGTGAAAACTGTTAATGAAGTAGAACAACAGGTATTAATGCTTCCAGTGCCAAACCACACAAAACACTGTGTGTACTGTACCTCCTTTCAGGTCGGCCGAGGCTCCAACATACTGGAAGTTGTCCATGTTGATGACATCAATGATCGGAGACACTACTCGGGTCTTGTCCTGAGAAAGAAGGACGGAGACCAAAATAATCAATTTATCCTGAACAAACTGTTGATAACAGGAAATGAGACCGAATAATAAATATGTACTAAAGTCAAAGTTTTGTGTAGAGCACACCACCGATGACTCACATGTTTACGTTATCTCTGTGTTTATGAAGCAGAACTGAAAGTAAAGAGTCTTTTCTACAATAAATTACTCCCACAGCGTCACATCTTACAGCAGTTTAGAGAAAGGATTGCTCAAGTGACCAGAATGACAACGACAGAAACGGGCCTCAGAGGTACAGAGTTAGTTTATTTATTTTGGGTTGAAACCTTTTGATATGACACATGAGGTTTCACCCACACAGACTGCCTTTTTCCTTCTTTCTTTTTGAATTGAGTGATTCATTATTTAGAGGTGCAACTAAAGCGAAGAAAAGCAAAGTCAATTAATTTGACAGCAAAATGTTTTAGATTTGGCTTGCGGCGTTACCTAGGGAACGGCAAAACACCGCATTTGGGAGGATCAGATGCACAATCAGACTATGTTGAGTAATTTGAGATAAATATTAAATAACAACCTCCATTTTACACAGTGTCCCACTTCAGACTGAGATTACATTTAATAAAGAGGTTCCCTCTCAAGTCATTACTGAATGAATTATCAACAAACTTAATCTTTTATGGAGTTTATGTTTATTCTGTCGGAGGAAATTCATTTTACAGCTCGCTGTTTTTAAATCAAATGAACCTGGTGGAAAACTGTTTTTCTATAAAACTGTACTAACACTGGGACTAAATCCTGACTGACATCTTCACGTATCACTCTGAGCTCTGACTGATGATTACTTTCTCTTTGCTAAAATAAATCAAATAAAGCTCAACATCAGCAAGTTATGATCTTCTGAATCACAGGACATTTCAACCACATAAGATCAGAAAAATAAAATGTGAACTTTTGAAGCTGTGAAAATATGCTTTTTATACTGAAGGGGTCCAAACATTCCTGTGTTATTGAAATCATGCGCTCCTTTTTTAACAAGAGACTGACTGACTAACAGCTCCAGGAGAGCTGCTTTGTAGTTGACCCTGACCTCTATGTGAAAGCGTGAAGAAAAAAGCTAATTCCCCTAAAAATATGAATGGCCAACATTGCGAAGCAATTTTGAGCCCTGTGATACAGTACATCTTTAAAACACTGCAAAAGACTTAAGAAATTGCATCTTGAAACAATTCCTTTTTTTGTCCAACTACATGACGTCACAACCTTTTAAAGTTACAATGGTACCAAGACACTACTGCCATGTATTATATCCTCACTGTCCTCGTTAAGCAAAACTAAATAAAACTAAACTAAAAGTGTTTAGACAAAGAAGGAGGTCAAATCAGAGTGATGTCACCAAATGGCGAGCTGCTGTAGAGGGTCTGTGTTTATAGACTTATAGTATCACACACTTTGACACTTAAAGACTAGTGTGGCCCAATCCCCTTGTTTTTGTGTCAAAGTGACAAATGGGAATGTAAAAAAAAAGAAAGAAAACACAGACAAGGAAAAATCGGGTCCAGGTCCAAGTTACCCTTTAACATCACAACGTTAAAGATCCTTTCCTTGTTGATCTCGTTGGACTTGTCCATCCTTTACTTTCTTTGTATGTAAAAAGGTGTGTCTTTATGTGTGTGTGCGTGCGAACCTCTGCCACTCTCTCCAGTAGCGGCTCCAGCCAGTGGTCGTTACATTCACAGTGAGAGTCCAAGAAGGTGAGGACGGGTGCCGTGGCGGCATCTGCACCACGAACCCTTGAACGCATCAGTCCTGAGGGAAACATCCAAATTATACATTTAGAATGATTTCACCCCAAACCATTAACATGGGTGAGTAATTGCATTCATAAAACAGCGCTAAGATGTTTTTTTTAATGATGTAAAACGTTCTTCTTTTAGCTACCTTCTCTGCGGTCGTTTTTCAACACACGCACTTTTTCAATCTTCCCCAGCAGCGATCCATCCTCGGCTGAAACACACAATCTGTAATTACTCACTGAATCTATTAGGTTTGTTTCGTTGTACAATTTTTTGTGTGTGAATTACCCACAATTATCACTGTAGTCGTCAACCAGAATGATCTCTTTGACCAAGTGAGAAGGACTTTTCTTCAGGACACTAAACCGAGAGGAAGAGACAATTTATAGGAAGATAAAACATGTAAAAAATGTCCAAAATCTAAATGGGAAATGTTTTCTTAAGTGGCCAGCACACACACCATTCACCTACCTGACCACAGTCCGCAGCAGAGCAGAGCGAGCTTCATTGTGGAAGGTGATGACAACGCTGGAAGCCGGCAGGTCTGACTTCCATTGTTTATGTCTGCAACTGCGCACACAAGAAACCATCACAATTAGGAATAAAAAGACAAAAAAAATACAGAAAAGCAAAAATGCCTAAATGTGTACAAATGCACAAACACTCCTACGCACAGCTGAATGTGTGAGCAAAGCTGCGAGCTGGAACTGCTCCCTAAACAGATTCTGAATACATGAACACAATAAATGGGATCACACACACACACAGTGTGTTTTGAGGACCGCAGGGCAAAAAAATCCCATGAGATCGTGTACTTGCGTATGTTTGTGTGTTGAACAGAGACAAATCCTGCCCCGATTTAAAAGTGAGGAACATGGATGATAGAACACTACATGACACAAGGATCCAAGGGGAGGATGAATACATCCTGTAGTAATGCCCTGTACACACTATACATATATCACATGAGCAGATGTGTGTCTGTGTGTGTGTATATGTGTTTATAGAAAGAATCCACAATCCTGTTTTAGGAAATTAACCTTCACCTATAATTTAAAAAACTTGGTGCCAGCAGAGAGTTTGGGCTTAGATGCTTTAACACAGAGGTGGGCAAACTACAGCCCGCGGGCCGGATCCGGCCCGCCGAGTATTATAATTATTATAACATTAAAAAAAAAAAAAAAAGTTGTTGTAAAGACCGCTGTAGCGCTTCTCCGTTCCAGTTTCCCAAAGCACGATGACCACAACAGACCAGCGTTGATGTTTCTTCATGATTATTTATTGCACAGCGCTCTTTTAGGCTTTTCGTGTGTGTGTTCTTCTGCAGCAGAAAGACTGCTGTAATGCCTTCTGCTGCGCACACGGCTCTGCTGCAGAAGGACACACACACGAAAAGCCTAAAAGAGCGCTGTGCAATAAATAAGCATGAAGAAACATCAACGCTGGTCTGTTGTGGTCATCGTGCTTTGGGAAAATCAAGTCGGGAACAGAGAGGCGTTACAGCAGTTTGTACGCGCCGTGCGGACCGCTGCCTGCCGTGTTCTGCTGAACTAGAGCGACACACAACACTTGCTGTGCTGCGCTGGTCCATTCCACCCCCTCCCCCACTGATCCCACAGACAAGGGTGACACTTTTTTATTTTTTTTATTACCGTAATATACCGCAAACCACTGAAAAGCTCCACTTCTTAGCGGTCAGAATCCTTTTTAATTATGTGGTAAAGCGTTAACTTTAGAAGAATTACGGTAATATGAATCACTTTCTGTCACCGGAGACAGGGTTTGTACTACAACAGTTTTAGAGTTGTAAAATGAACTGACAGCTGCATGCAGAGTATTTTTCCTCAGTATAACTAACATAACTAACCACATTCCACCCTGCGCGCCCATGTCATGTGACATATAGGGTTCTGTCTGTCAGCCTCCTGCCATCCTCCTGCAGTGATCCCTTCTGTCACAATGAGTGGACCCAAGAAAAGAAAAGTCGACAGTGAGTGCAGAGTCTTTAATGAGTGGACTGCTAAGTATTTTTTCACCGAAGTACGATCAGAGGCAGTATGTCTTATTTGCCAAGAAACCATTGCAGTATTCAAAGAATACAATATTAGCCACCACTTTTCCGCCAAGCATGCTAACTATGCTAGCCAACAGTCAACGACAGAACGGGCGGCTACTGCTAAGAGGTTGGCAGCCAATTTAAAGAGTAAGCAAAATATTTTTCTCCCCCAAACTGCTGTACAAGAATCAAGCACCAAGGCAAGTTTTTTGCTAGCATTCAAATTAGCAAAAGCCAGCAAGCCTTTCTCTGAAGGAGAGTTTTTGAAAGAATGTATGGTAGAAACAGCAGGTCTCTTATGTCCAGAGAGCAAAAACAAATTTGAAAAATTGAGTTTATCACGCAGAACAGTGACTCGGCGTTTAGAACAAATTGATGAAGATTTAACCAGCGAGTTGAACAAAAAAGCTGAGTCATTTACGTTATATTCTCACACCGCCCCCTGCCGGCCTCGCCGTCGTCCAGTGTAGAGCCACGGGTCTCACACCGCCCAGCACCCCCTGTGGCGGACCACAGGCTCCCCACCTTCCCTTTGCTCCAATAATCTGTTTTACCAGATACTCATACTCTCATGTGGTCTGCATTTGGGTCCGCAACATTGTCCTCCCGTCTCCATACTCTCCACACTCTCCATCCATCTGATACTGGCCCGGCCCGTCTGTCAATTTTTTTATTCGATGTGGCCCCTGAGCCAAAAAGTTTGCCCACCCCTGCTTTAACACATACCAGTATGTGCCATTTAAAGAATACACTACATATTGAGTGTAGAGTACACAAATGGTCTGTGTGCCTTTCGTCACTGCACCACGTCTGTCAGAGCAGCACTGGTTTTAAAACCCTGAAAACGGTCAATTTGAAGCTTCATCAATCTTGAATTGACACAATCCTCCTAAACATATCTGATGCTGGTATGTGTTTTATAGATGGATAATTAAACCTATACATTATTTTGATCTCAAGTTTAAAGCACTAATGAAGCAGCCTTGGCCTGAAAGAAAAACAAAAGGCAGTTTTTTTCTGGAAAACCTTCACAAAATCAGTGCTGCTGAATGCTGTGCAGATGACTCATCACTCCCAGATCAATAAGAGACACGTCCCTGCTCTTTTAGCTGGCTAATGGCTCGAGCTGTCTAAGTTAGGTCAATATATCAGAGAGGCCAGACCACAGCCTTTACATAAATAGTCACACAGATGCTGCAAGAACCAAAGACTGAATACGATAACATACTGTTGGCAGCACTTTCCCTTCTTTGTGTGTAAAGTTGATCGACAGCTGACCTTTCAAATCACCAGACCTCATATAAAGCGACCTGCTCCGCTTCATTTATGGTTTTCATTCACAAATATGTTCACAGAGAGTTGCATTAGCTTGTCTTTATCTTAGTGAATTTTGGTATTGTATCTATACTCCTAAATCATTCATATTAAAAAGGCATAAAGATTTTGGGTCAAAATTTGTGTTTTTCTGTGGTTCAATGTCACAAGAGTTGATGGAAATGAATGCTGTGAAATATTATAGCGAAAAAATTCCTTTACACTCATTTTTATTTTACTTTGATTTTGGACAACTAGTCAACACATCTGTAAAAGCAAGTTCAGCATCACTTCAAAACAGCAATGAAATGTTTTTTAATTCTGTTGAAACACTGAAGAGATCAGCATGTACATGTGTTAAAAAACTTTAGCAATATAATTGCTGAAAGCACTTTGATAAATATCTTTGAGATGAAACACAACATTTCTGGATATTGTCTCTTAGAAGCAGGTTGAAAAAAAGCCCATTCCAGCAGGGACGCATTCCTCTTAGAACAGCTTCCGTATATTTTGGAGCGCCCCGGTTAGAGTCAACCAGTTCACCCACAGACTCACACTCAGTCACTTTCCATGACATTCCCCATTTAGAAAAAAAACAGGTTTGGGGTCAGACTTAAAATTAGACAACACCACCTCTTTTGTACTCATAGTCTGGTCAATGAATCATTTGAAATTAATCTTTCTTAAAGCAACACTCTGCTGCATTCACAACATTATGTTTTCCCGGAATGTACTTTGATAAAGCTAAAATATGTCAAAGAAAACCACAAAGAGTGACAAGAAACAAAAAAAGTATGGTTCTGCAGATTTCAGAGAGCTTTAAGGCTAAACTATATTAAAGTCAATAGCATCATGGATTAAAATATCCAGTTCATCCATTTAACAAACAGACCAATCTACAGTCATTAGGAGACTTTTTTTTGTTATTTATGGAGCAGACAGTGAACAGTGCATGTCTGTCTGCTGCTACTTCCCCGTTATTATCCGAGAGACGACAATAGAGGGAGTTTCCAAGAGATCTTATCCAGTCTAGAACCAACTAGCTCAATAGACAAACAGCAACGGATGGTAAGTACACAGACGAATCCCTGCAATTTCACATGCAACAATAAAAGTTGGGGAGAGAATGACGCAGACAGTCAGTGTAATGACAGAGGTACATACTGGTCATGTCTCGTATCGGGCACCGCTCTGTCCATACGGAGTTTGTCGCTCTCCACCTGGTTGAACTTGTTCCTGGCGTACGGATCCTGACCCGGTCGGACCACTGTGGCTCCAACATATAGATCCTGGTCAAAATCCTGCCAGCGCACCTTACCTGGACATACACACACACAAAAACACAAAACACACAAAAACACACACACACACACACACACACACACACACATTGAGCACACAGCCAATAAACGTCCATAGGAGTGGAATGGACACACTATTTCAGTGTTGCCTTGTTTGTTTCATTCATTCTCATAACAGAGATGGAAAGGTTCAGAAATTCCACATATATCTCAACTTAAGTCCAGACTCCATGATCACCATGTGGTATTTGGAAAAAGCAAACAGACCATTTGGTAAACAAAAACACATTATTGTACCATGTTTTTTACCTTAAAGTTGACAGGTTCCAGGATTGATTTGTACATATTTGTATCCTTTATTGTCAAATACGTAGATAATGAGCATACTTGTTGAAAAATAAACATAAAAAATTATTTCACATTTAACTCTCAGATAAACATATGGTACGTCCGAGTTTTAAAAAGAAAACACATTTTTAGTGTGATAGTCTGGTGAAATACATAATAAACATAGCATTTCCAAAAATAAAAAGCTGCCACCAAATATGAAGTTTAAACCTTCACAAAAGGCTGGAAAAATGTGTCTCAAGAATGAATGGGATTATACATCAGTGAAAGTATAAAATGTAGGCAGCAGCCTGGCTGATGCAAGAATCCTTCACGACTGACAGAAAGGAAACCTGGCTGCTTCAAGCGGCTGCTTGACAAGGCGGCAACATGGCAATGAGGAAAGCTGACATGAGATTTATTCTGCATATATGAGGAACTGTGCAGAAGAGAATTCAGGAGGACAAGACCAGACTACTTTAGTAAAGCTAGAAAACACAAAACAACATTTGCTATATACTGCACTGAGTTAAAAAAAAAGAAATCCTACTCAATTTAGCCATTTACTGCAGCCTAAAATATACATTTGGAAAGCATGTGGTGTGTACACATACACACCACTCTGTCTGTCTGTCTGTCCAGATTATGGAGATCATTGCGCACTAAACAGAGGAAGTTGTCATGTTAAATTTCACACTTTATCATTGACTACCGAGACAGACACACAAAAATAATAATGCAACTAATTAGCCGGGTGCAGCTGCTATGCTAATGACTTGTGTTAAGCATATGGCTGTGTGAGATTACACTACCTCTCAGTGTGGATGAGTGTGTGTATGACAGGCAGAGACAGACAGACAGACCCAGAGAAACAGAGCCTTACGAGGAGGAGAGTGTGTGTCTGTCCTGACAGCATGTGAATGTGTCTGGCATGCTAATTAGCTGAAGCTTGCAATGATCTGCCGGCGACTGTACAAGGGCACGGCGTCTCTGAGACACTGCTGTACGTGTCAGAGTGTGTGATGCCCTTGCTGATATCCATGTTTAGTGGCAGCAAGCAATTAATGTAGTGAAATTAGTGTTTAAATGTATGAGTGTTTAGCTCAGACTTTGAATGTCTTTACGTTATACTGTCCCTTTCAATCCTCCTTTTCTTTGGTTTTGCTGAACCCCTCAACGCAGATTACTGGCCCCGTCTCTCACTGGGATTACTCATTCAGCGGTCATTTTTTCAATACTCTTTAGCTGGGTCACCCAGACCCAGCTGGTGGTTTGTTGCAATGGTTTGTACTGGTCAAAGGCGTGGTTTGTTGGTCTGAACAGTTTGCACTCTGCCCCTCGTCAGCGAGCCGTTTCCACCCACAGCTGCTGACTGCTTGTTTTTGTTTGTTGCAACGCTTTCTGGAAATCCCTTGACGCTGTCATGTTTCCAACCGATGGTAACTTGCAGGCTCACCCTCGATCTGTACTGAACCATGAACCCTCAACCCAACATCTCAGAGAACACCAATGCTCGATGTGCACACACACACACACACACACACACACACACACACACACACACACACCTTGTTTGATTCACTCACTGAAAATGATCCAAATAAAACCTTTAAGCGCAATTTAACACGCCGCAAACACAGAATCATTGATGGATGTGGTGAGAAGTGTGCTTCTTCGCACCTGTAGCTACACCAAACAGTGATGTCACAGATTACTGAAGTACACTTCTACATCCCTGCAGCAAGGTCAAACCATTAGAGGTCAACAAAAAGGTGCAGTTACTCTTTAAAGTGTTTCTAAAACACAGGTGCTGAAGTTATTAGGAAATCAATAAATTTGTCAATTGACAGAAAATTAATCAGCAAGTATTTTGATATTCAATTAATCTTTTAATATTTAATTCCCTGCTTCAAGTTTCCATCTTATTTTTTCAGATTTCTATAATTGTAAACTCAGTATCTTTGGTCGTACAAAACAAGCAATTTGAAGATGTGAAATTATCTAAAATAAATACAAATATTGTTGTAAGAAGGTTTACTTTGTGCATTGCCATGTTTTAAATGTTTTTAAATGAAGATTTGAGAAATTGTTTTGTATCAAGTGCCACAGAATCAGAAACATGCAAATATTCTGGTGACTGTTGGAATTATAAAAAGCCTTGATGCACTTCCTGAGCTTTCACTCCTTCCTGCCACTATTTTCTTTCATGACTCTTTACTCAATTTTTTGTACCCTTCTCCCTCCCATTCTTCTTCTTCTCCCTCTTCTTGTTGCACGTGGTAACGAGTGTCGGAGGTGATGTTGTGATACACTGCGGTTGTGTAATCGTGTAAAGTCACCCTGAAGTTGAAATGTCCCCACTTCAAAATTCAAATGAATCCATTTCCAGCACTGGATCAGATAAGAGTGTGTGTTCAGCTTTCACAGGTCACGGGCTTGTTCATGTGTTCATGCTCTTATAACACTATGGCACTGTGTTACCACATTTCAAAGAGGAAATGATTTTGGTTGTAGGAACATGATGTGGAAGGCTTTCTGGATACATCACTGTGGTGTTCAGTGTCAGCCATGCACATGATTTACAGCTGGGATGTATTCGTCCTTTTCCTCGAGTATAATCTCAACCAGAAACAATGAGGTACCCTGACCCTGAGTTCTGGTCAAATATCCTGACTTAAAATATGAAAAAAATTGGATTAGCTCCTTCCCTTCAAATACTCAAACAAATATCCTAAGAACCAGTATTTTATCCATTTGCGACATTAACGTCATCACGTAGTCAAGGCAGAGTGTAGTGTTAGATGAGACGGTTTGGTTTCTTGTATCTGTGTCATGTGGGTTTCACCACGGCCCGGCTCATTAGAAGACTAGCAGCAGGTCCTGAGTCTAACGACTCCAATGACCGATGCTTTTGTTCCATTGTCACAGAATTATTGAACCCAATTTTAGCCAAATATCTTCCAAATACTCCAACACTGAAATTGCGTTTTTCAAACACACAAATCAGAATCAGAAGAAGAAAAAAAAAGCAACAGACTCGGCAACATACTCTCTAGCAAGTTCTCGCAACACAAGTTGGCAAACTCTCGAGATGACTATTTTTTGTAATGCCGTTAGCTGTGTAAATATCTATGGTAATTTTTTTTTAATGAAAAAATAAATACATCATGCAGATATAACCCAATCCGCTTTTATCCATCCACACGATCTTCACACCACTTCCAAGCGAGGTGTCACCACTTAGGAGACAGGAAGTGTATACCATGTCCAATTATGCTAAGCTTGTAATGCGTCATCTTTGTTATAGAGCATATTTTGTCGTAGTGCATGATGGGTAGTGAAGCTTCCTACCTGGCGGCAGAGTCTCCAGGCCGTGAGTCTTGTCGTCAGACATGTGAGCTTTGCTCCTAATGGACGAGTCACTGGAGCCCCAATCATCCTGAAATAAATCAGAGCAAACACATCATCACACAAACAGAAAAGCAATGATATGCACAGTTTAATCTGAAAGCAAACAAACAGGAGAGCAGCTGAGACACATCTTATTTTTAAAAGATGTAAACCAGAGCATTTGGGCTGTAGAATGTTCAGTATTATGAACATTATTTACACTGTAAAACACCATACAGGAACTAATCTTTTTTTCATTTACGTCATGTAAATATACAAGTTTTACATGATTTTAACTCTTCTGACCATTCCATTTCTTAGTTTGAAGAGCACTAACATGATGGAAGCGTTCTCTTTCAGATGAGTCGTTTCTTTTCAGAATAATAAAAAACACTTTAGACCAGAGTCTGTTCAGCTAAATCCACACAGGTTTAGGGCTGCACAGTTAATCGAATTGTACCCGCATCACAATTTCAGCTTCCCACATTTAATTTAATGTGATTGACTGCAATATTGACATTTAAATTGCTTGCTCCACTTATAGAAAACTGCATATCAAATCGAGCGCTTCCTGAACTAACGACCAGCCACTCTTTTCTTGAGTGTTGTGGCTGTAGTCCTGAGTAGAAGAGTAATATACTGCATTACTCGTTTTGCCAATCTGCTCTCTGTTGTAGACGGAAGAAACATAAATGCACTGAATTCAGGAGGAGAAAAACCTTATTTTAATTCTTATTTTGATGCAAATATTTGGGCATTGGCAGAAACATAGCTCAACATGAAAGTGAACGCATTTACTCTGTTTATTTATAGGTGAAAGTACAATACAAATGTCATGATCTCAACATTGATAAAGTAATTCTATCGTCCCAAGAACAAATCAAAGTGTCTAGCAAAGCACCGAATTAATAAATAAATTCATAAAGTCTTAATCCCATTCAATCATAGATTCACTGATCCACAGCCAGATCAGACTGCATACATGTTTGCAGTAACTTGGAAGTCTGGAAGCAGACCAAGTCGTCCATTCTTTCATTCACTCATTTTTATTGGTTCCTTTCATTTGCTCATGTCCTTTCATCAGGTCTTCATTCATCCACTCCACCAGTCCTTTGAGAGAGCACAGTTCAGGCCCTCTCCATTTACACAAATAGACAGATGACCGTGTTCCCAATGAAACCCGTTGGATCGATACACTGGGAGGCAGAGTAATTAGTGCCATTCATTCTCTGTCCAGTCTGCTGCCCTTGACTTGAAAACTATTGTCTAACTCCATTTACTCTTTTGTTCCCTTTCACCTTCACCCTCTCCAAAATGCTTTATTGATAACGCTGTCTGTCAATGACAGGGTCAGGTTAGAGACCACCACAAACACTATTCAACACTTCATTTCTACACCTCAGAGAAGCGATTAAGGGAACACAATTAGTTTTTGCTGTTTTTATGCCTGTTAAGCCTTTGCATTTCTAGTCGCAAAGAAACTGCTGTTGTTTTTACTGTGACTCTCACATCATGTCACTCTGTGCCCGCCTTTCCATTCATCTACTGTGGACAGTGAGTCAAGCTGCTTTAAAAATATACGCATTTTTCAGTGGCAGAAATAATATTAGATTGTCCAACACCTACAACTACTGTAAGAGACCCTACATAAATTCAATTTCTATATGTGTTCATGACAACTGAGTGAACAGTCACATGGTAATGTTCATTGTAGGATGAAAACTAAAGCTGGCAGTATCCTCTACTATACAGTTGGACAGGCTGAGGGAAAAACAAGACACGTTTTCAAGTCAAATAAAGCTCAGAATTGGCTGTGGACTTTTGCCTCTTGGGCTATTTTGTCTTTTTATGATCAACTCTTTAAAAGGCAAGGCAAGTTTATTTGTATAGCACATTTCAACAACAAGGCGATTCAAAGTGCTTCACATAAAACCATTAAAAGCATCAAAACATAATGCAGATTTAAAAACAGTTAAGAAAACATTAAAACAGTCAAAAAGCAAAATAAAAGTTGAAAAACCAAAATAAAAAAATAAAATGTTTCAAAGCTCTGCATTTGGAGATGGTTATAAAATCTCCAACCCAATCTTAAAGTGTTTTCACTGCTTCAGAGCATCACTAAACATCACATTTGCATGTTCATCTTCTACAGTGGTGTGATTGTCAAATTTTGCAGGTGCAAGTATAACACCACAGTAACATGATTGTGAGACTCTTACAGTCAGTTGAAGCGTATGTTGATGTCTATCAGATCAGGTTGATCACATTTGTCATGTCCCGTTTCCTCTGATCCTAATCAAGCTTCTTAGCATGTCCGGCCTCAGACTCTACAGTTCAGCCATCATTAAGTCGGTTATTTACACCTCTGCTTTTCCTGCTGTGGCATTAGAAATGTCTATAAGCCATAACAGCAATCCTGCAGCTGGCACACTTACTGTAATTAATGTTATTAGTAACACCTGTGTTCGACAAGTCAGAATGTCCTCTATTGAAGAAGCATATCAGCTACATGGGAGAACTGCATCATTTTAATTCAGCATTAAAGTCTAAACGTATAGTTAATCCATAATATTATCACATTCTGTCCAAATTAACCTAAGTTTACTTTGAACGTACCAGCTCTGTGTGACTCCAACCTGCTGACAGGCCAAAAAGAGGCATTTGATCGGTACAATAGTTTGAGCAGCTGCTCTCAATTTACAATAAATTTATGAGAAGACCATTTAAATGACAGACAGCTGGCTGAACGAGCGGCCAACAGCCTGTTGAATATCTACTACATTATTTTGAGTCTCAACACTCAGCTGTAAAGTGATGCCTTGCACACCACTTTCTCTTCCGTTTCTTTTTTTCGTTACTGCACAGATTTAAAAAAAATCATATTAATATGTAAAAAATGTTAATTTCATATGGGAATTACAAATCTGTTTCAAGTCCCACGCCTTTCGAATGCTTGTATCCTCGACATGCTCATGAAGAGCTGGGAACCGGTCGACATGTCATTTTCCCTACTGTGCTTGTAAATGCCAAATATTTATTTTATGACTGCTGTTCTAGGTTCCACTTGTTGTCCTTTTAACTACAGAAATTCATCATATAGCTTTTTTTTAATGACCAGACAGGGGAGAAAAAACAGGTGACGAAAGACTCAAGAAACTGGAGCTCATTTTGTGCATTTAAAAAAAAGTAATACGACAGAAAGTACATCTGCATCCATGCTGCTTACTTCCCATACACCCTTCCTGTGATTTATGGTATTGCAGTCCATCACAGATCGTACCGAGAAAGAAAGCATTAGCGGAAGATGACAACAATGCATTGCCGTAAGGACTCGTAGGCATGATTAATCAACCAATGGTTGCTACTATAAATATGACTTATCGCTGATTGAAACATAATATAAAAAGGGTAGAGAGCCGATATAGGAGAGATATTTTTTTAACTCGCATTATATGAATGAATGGCTTTGAAAACCTCTTAGTGATAATGGGCCAGCCGGTATCTGCCTCTCCTCCAAACAAACATGAATGATTAAACACACACACACACACACACACACACACACACACACACACACACACACACACACACACACACACACACACACACACACCATTTTTTCCCCCCCTTCAGGTGCCTGACAGCATCATATATTCTGTAGCGCATTTAGGGCTGGGCAATGTATCAATATCATATGTATCCTCATACAGCAGCTCGTATGATATGGAACAAAAAAGATACTCCTCATTTTCCATTAAAAGTCAGCGTCATCCGTCAACGTCCGCTTGTTGCATGCATACATACGGTCTTTTAAAAATAAACTTCTGTCTTCAAACAAAACAACTTAGTTGGGTTTAGGAGAACATTGTTTGGGTTAAACTAACTACATCAGTGGCATTACTAAAGTATGCAGGTTAGGGGACGAATAAATCAACATTGACGTCTCATTTCAAACTGGGAATAAACCGCTGGTTGTCGGACCAATCCACCTCCCCTCTTGCCCTCTTTTTAAAAATCTCATTGTATAAGTATTTTGTAGAAGCTTTATCAATATCAAGATATTTGGTCAAAATATCATGAAACATGATATTCTCCATATCACCCAGCCCTAATCACCATCTTCTAACGCTTAATTGAAGTTATTTGGTGTTTACAAAGTGTCATAATTCAAATAATTCAAATTCAATTTAGTTGATCTATAACAGTTAGAAATAGTGGGAAACAGCGAGCCTAGCTCTGAACTTTCTCCTCCTTCTCATCTCTCCGTCCATCTTTCTGTACTCATCCCTTCCTTCTCTCAGTCCTTCACATCTTGTTGTCACTTTGGCAACTGTTTGCTTAGTATGCCATCTATCAGATGGTCATGACACATACAGGCAAAAAGACACTTCATACACAGATTGAATATAAAAACAACAAAAACCACAGACACACTTGTACTCATTCAGAGGAGGACAGTTGCACCGTCTGTCACTGTGGTGTAAAGCCAGTTTCTGTCCAGCTCTCTGGTCAGTGAGAGAAGAGCTGAAGTTAATCTCATAAATGCTCCACTGCGAAAATATGTTATAATGGCATGTACAGGGTGGTCTTAAATATCTGTGTTAGGCTAGGTATCACTTCTTTTCATTTGGTTATCTTTTAGTCTTGTTTAATCTGCCTTTTTTAAGGATTTTCTCCGATGGAGTTTTTTTTTTTTTCCTGGTTTGAGCCACCTGACAACTCTTGTGGGTGTCTTGTCCCTGCGGTGGGTGTTTATCTCTGTACTTCGTTGTTGGTTTATGTACGGCAGCAGCTTACTGAACACAGTGCAATCAAGACAATTTGGGGGCTTTTTATGTCATGCTGCAGGGTGAATAGAAATTAAAAAGGGCCAGTGAGAAAATGTCAAATCACCTGCAGTCAACTAACACACTGAGGCTGTCACAAATCAATTTCAATATTTAATTTTCAGTCGGATCATGTAAAAAGAGCCTTCCTGTTGCACACGTCAAAAATAGCAATTTCTATTTTGCATTTTATTCCCGACTGTGCTGAACGCCTCTCTGGCTCTGCGTGTCGTGACTTAATATGAACTCTGTGAAGAGAACTGAATGCTGCTCCTCTTAGCTTCTCCTCCAGTGTCTTCAATATTATTAAATTACACAGACAAGAATTTACATTAATGGAAAAGACAGTCTATCAATCCACAAAATGTATTTAACATAAAATATACATGAATTACACAAGCCCAAACACACTATTTTCCCAACTGGAGGATCTACACAGGGCACAAAATAGCTCTCACACCTGCTTCTCTGATAATGGGATGGACTTTAAACCCCCAACAGATCAGGCCAAATATGTGTGTGTGTGCTAACCAGTGTCAGCTTAAATTTGTGTATGTCGGGTTTTTGAGCTCACATGCATTAGTGTGTCATTCTGGCCACACACATGGTATCTGTCTGTTTGTGTTTAAGACAATCTTGGTCAAGCCTCTAACAGTTAGAGCATAATCCACTAATCTGATCACATCCACTGATCGATAGGAGCTCACGCACACGCACCCTCTCACTCTCACACACACAAAATTCAGATGAAACCATGTTTATTAAATAAAAAAATAGAGCAGTGCTCTGTGGGCTTAATTCATCACAGAATCCCACCAAGAAAACAACAGTACAGTCTGCTGTAGGGCATTATCATCATCAAGAACATCAGAGAGAGGAGGCAATAAAACGCAGTGATGGATGGCAGCACACAGTGATAAAACAATATGCTGCTGAAGGTTGTCATTATTTAAAACCCAGTTTAAATTAAACCCGTCCCTCGGTTTCGTATTACACCGTTAGGCTACATCTTGTGTCGGTTGTACGCCCGAAGACTTGTAAACAGAAAGTGCATTCTGATCTTCAACTGTGCAAAACAAAATTAAATGAGTTAGAAAACTAATTTATTTCTAAAGAAGATTAGGAGTCTACAGCCACACCAGCAGTTTATGAAGCTACAGTATTCGCTAAATGCTAACACCAGAGTGCTAACATGCTCACAGTGATCAGTGTAATCAGTTTTGCAGGTTAGGTTCTGCAGGAATGAGTCCTAAAACCTGGAAATGAGTAAACATTTAGCGCTTCTGGTTCCCTTGTCTTGAAATCTATGGGTTTTTGGTTAGATGTCTGAAATGAGATCTGTGGTTAACGCAAGCTTAAGAGATTCTAACGTTTTGTTCTACGATAGTTAGATACCCATTGACCTGATGATGGTGCTAGATGAAAACTCAGGGGATCATCAAAAGATATTACAATTCATCCTGCGTGGACATGAAGGTCTGTCAATACTCAAGAAAATCCACCTAATATTTGTTGAGACCTTTTCACTTAAAACCAAAAATCACAGCCTTATGATGGTGCGAGAGGATCACCAAAGTCTTTAGGATTCATCCTCTGGGGAACATGAATGTTTGATAGCATCACATCTCATAGCTGATGTCTGGACTAAAGAGGTGAACCGACCGACATCACCAGTGTGATGCCACGAGCAAGGCTAAAAATTACATAAAGAAATAAACGTATACATTTTGCTCTTCACCCCTCACTTAAGTGCACATTTCAGAAATTGGAAGTTACATCTTATGTGTTTCTCACTCATTAATGTCACCAAAACCCAGAAAGCGATGCAGCTGGTTTTCTATTAAGTACGTTGTTCTGTGTAACATATGCCACTTGCAGGCTTTTAGCCACAGGGAGTGCTATTACTGACAGCTAGCATCTGTCCTGCTGAAGTGTCCTTAATAAGCAAGACACTGAACCCAGGGCCCTATTTCTCGTACCCGGCTTACTGAGTTAGCGGGCTAATTGTCAGGATAAGATGACGTAGGTCAGGCGTTCTCGGTTTCTCGAAGCAAGCTTAGATTAATCACCATAGCAACACATCCAAAAATTTAAACCTGCTCCCGGGCAGGCTTACTGAACTTCACTGGATAAGCTGGACACTCCCACCGGACAAAAAAAAGGCAGCTCACTTCCTCATTGATGAAGGAGCGATATTAGTTATATTAGTTTTATAGGGAGAGAGTTCTTCCAGATCGCCAGGATCCATCCTTTACCTCATCATGACTTCCTGTACGCGGCGATATAGATTTTGCCGGCAAGAAATAATTTATTTACGAGAGCTTCTCGAGCCGCGGACATTGATCACCACAGGCGCAGCTGATCGCCCGTCTCAGACACAGACTATCAGCCGCTGCATGCCGCTGTTCTTAAGTTTATTTAGCTCTTAAGAAACTTATGGATGTGTTGAAAGCACTCATAATTATATGACAGTGCTATTAGTACACCATACATATCATTATTGTAGAACATGATTAAGGTGATCGTGATGAGAATACAGAGAATCACACATAATTTATTTTCACTGCTTCAATTGATTGAATTTCTGATTATGAATAATACATACATACTGATCCACCCATACACATATTCAAACTCATATACACATATATAGTACATGATTCATACGTGCATACAGTACATATATCCTCATAAGTATATACTTATTCGTAAATATAATCTGATTGATTTGGGTGATGAAGCACTTCAAATTAGCCGATACATTTTCTCAACACTGACGCATTTAACTTGTCTGATATATTTGCGACGCTTATGTCTCGCAGCCGGGGTCGCTGTTAAAGTTGCGTTTACGGCAACAATGTTGCAAAAACTTTGGAATATTCGCAACGCGTTTGCTGTGAATGACTACGGTATTGACGTCCTCATATGCCTTCATGATCATCTCCTGCTTCTCAGAGAAATAAAAAGAGGTTCCTCTGAGTTTATTTGCCATTGTACTGTTAGAACATCGTGGTGTCAGTGCTCCATTATTGTCCCTTCTGAAGAGGAGCGGGCGCGCGCATTTATCCAGATGACTGACGTCTGGCTAGAATTAACGAGACCGTTTCAGCGCGGATCAGCCGTGAAGAAACCCAGATAGCCTGATGTCAATCATCTCGCTAATTTAAGATGGAGATTAGGACATTTGCTTGACTTTGTTTAGCCAGGTCTGAAGAATACCCCCAGATCAGATCACTTGACTGCAGTTATGGCTGAGAATACAATATTCATTAATAATAATAAATTATTTATACCCAGCAATAACCACGGTCTATGCTTTAATGTAAATTGTATGTAGATTTTATCCTCAGCCGAAGGCTGCTTTTAACGTCTTTAGACTTGGCCTGGAAATGAACTTGCCATGGCGTTACATTTCAAGACAAAAACAAAAAGGTGAAGTCAACCAACAAATAACCACAGAAGAAGAAAAAGGAGAGGAGAACACAGACAAACGCAGAATTTGTTTCACCATAAATTCACATGGATACATGTTCTTCTTTGGAATGGAGAATCCATCATGTTAATTATTGCAAAGACCATCTTAGTTTAGCGTGTTAGCTAGTGAATGAGCACTAAACACAAAGTAGAGACAGCACGGTTACAATTTAATAATACAGATATACCATACGTTTACCAACGTGTATTCAAAGTCATTATTAAAAAAATGAAAACCCCAGTTTTCCAGTAAACTTCTCAAAATGTGCCTAATATTCACAGTTAATGAAAAGCAATTAAAAAACAAACTTGCCCGAGGGATTTTTTTGCGGTTCCTGAACTTTATGTTTTTATAGTTAATGCAGGCCTGCATAGATGTGACTGAGTAAGTGTCTCATGCCCAATCATTACGAACAAAGTATTTGCTAGAGGACAACAAACAAGATGGACAAACTATTTTAGGTTGCAACATGCCAGCTCGGTCACCAACCCTCAATGTATGAGCAGGGAAACAAAGTCGGGCACATGTGTATTTTGTAAAAAAAATACACATGTCCCCGAAATCTGCAAGAGACTCACATTGTAACCGTGTTAATATTCGTGATTTAGGCTCTCTGCAGTGACGCGGGCCTCGCCCGGCGAGTTGTTTATTCAAGACTTTAGAACAAGTCACAGAACTGTCTTCTGGCGGTAGTTCAACATGAAAGGATGAGTGAAAGAAGCTTGTTGCTAAAAAAAAACAATTGGAATGTCATTCCTCGCAGGAGGATAGCAAGGTTATAGGAGGAGGGAGGACACAGATGGAGTTTTTTTTGGCATTTGCAATCATTTCATTTGGTCTCAGCAGAGCTTCTAAGCAATGTGGTGTTTAACACCGCATTGCAAGTTTAACTTGCTTTTTGTTTCTCTGCAGCAGCAAACTTTCAGTCTGTTATTTTTTCTCTATTCTGCATTACTCAAGCTCCTCTCTATTCACCACTGACAGCAGCCACAAAGAACTGGAGTCCTCGCTCATGAAAAACGTAGAACTTAATTTAACCATATGGTCCAATCTCTCAAAGGACTTCAAGTGAGATCATATTGCTTTGTGTTGTGGAAACATCTCGCCATCCACGTGCCAGTTTTTCAGGAACTGAGACTATTGAGATTATTGGGAACATTTTGCTCATAGCTGATCAAACTCTCACCATAGCTGGTTGGCAGACATGCGGGAACATCCTTGTACAAGAGTGAGAGAAATAGAGACAAGTAAGTAGCATTCAAGGATTCAATAGTCAGCCAATGCGAGGTTGATCGACGTCCGTGAAGGACCATGTGATCTTTTTCTGACATTAAAAACAACAATAAACATGTTATAGAGGACTTTAATACTTAAAACTAAATTACTAAACTTCAAACAATATTAAAACAACATTACTGTATTTCTAGGCTGGAAGAAATCACATTTAATGACTTATAGTCTGTGTTAGTTGCGACTGATTCCTCTAGGAAACAAGTTGATTATTAAAATACAGTTTTCTCTGATGTCATTACTTTAGAGGAGGCGTCTATGGTTTCTCCAGAGATTGGTTAGAATTTCAGAATTCACACAAAGAATATAAATAAAAAAAAATAAATTAATCTCCTCCTCCGTCTGTCCATCTCTATGACATTTAATAGAAAGTTATCAAAACATCACAGAAATACACATACACACAAGCTCATTAGGCTTACTTTAAAATAATGAAACTTCCATAAATGAACAGAACAAAACGAAGAGAGAAGGAGGGGGCTGTTTTTAAAATCCACAAGACTTCAACCCCGAAGCCTCTTCGACTTCACTCAGACTGCACTGAGCAAACTGTGACAAGTCTCACCAGAGTGTGTGTGTGTGTAAATGAGAGAGAGACTTGGGGGATGTGAGTCAGCTCAATGAAGCAATTGTGTTTGCTGGCCCCCTTCCCAAAACCCCATCTGCAACACACACACTCACTCACACTCACTCACACACACCAAAAATCTAATGAATTATCTTCAGTTGCTTGGTTTTTGGTGGCTGACATCCGAATCAACCCAAATGAAGATGTCCAACAAGAGACTTTTTTTACCCTTAATCTGCAGCAAACTGGTGAACAGGCAAACGTAAACCACAACATTAAAATGTTCTATTTACGCAACAGGTAGAGAAGATGCATGTGCAAAGACTGTTTGCTGGAGAGACCGAATTCTACATCTTCCACTGCTCTGTGTTTGAACTGGTTAGAAAGATAATGCAGTGTTGGTGCTCCTATAACTACCACTGCGTGGACCACATTTCTCAGGGGGGAAATCAAGTTTGAGCCGTCAGCTGCAGTGATTCTGTAGAGCTGCAGCTTAACGACACTGGAAGTGAGTGGACAACTGGTTACTGTTCCACACAGGCAAACTTTAGTTTCACGCAAGCTGTAATGATTAGTTGTAACAATTTAGGTAATTGATTAATTGGGGTTTTTTTCCAAGCAAATATGCCAAACATTTTATCATTGCAGCTTCCTGTAACAATTTTCTGATTTTCATTGCCCTAGTATGTGATAGTTAGTTGTATATTATTTGGTTTGGGATGGAAAAATCAAGACATTTGAAGATGTCACCTGGGCGGTGTGGCTCTGCTCGTGTGATGCTCTGGAACAAATCTGAGCAAGTTTGACACAGATCAGAATATTGAAACAACCACATCAAATTCACCTATGACCAAATGCTAATGCAGGAGGAGTTACTTTCTGAAAGCAGGTTGCAGGAAAGTAGCACTGAATGATGACAAATGTTTATGTGGACGAACTATTGAGAAGGAGGTTGTGGACAAACGTTATTGGAGGATGAACACAATATGTAACTATACAATTATTTATGTCTTTGAATTACCGCGAGGATCCATTTATCACTAATCAACGATTGATGCAGGTGTAATATTTAAATGAAGTTGAAAATGATTTGATCAAAGCAGTAACTAAAGTTTTTCATTATCCACTGAGCAATTATTTTTGTAATCAATGGATTAATTGTCTCGTGAAGTCTTCAAATTGCTTTTGTCTAAAAGATATTCAATTGACAATTATAGAAATTAGAAAAAGCAACAAATGCAAGAATTATTTAAGCTGCTTTAAGCTTGCAAGAGTGTGGGTAGAGGAAAATATGCCAAGCTTTAACCTTGGTATACAGTGTTTAATAATGACGGTTGACTGATCAAAATACCTGGACCAATGCACCTGTACTGCCATTAAACACCATACAAACCTCTAATGAAAACAGTGAAAGTACTGCCCATTGATATTTGACATATTTATTGTATCTGTTAATGACAGCAATTAACTGATAAAATAAGTGACTAAAGAGGCCATTATACCAAAAACTTGTTCGTTGTATTCTGTTGCCAGGACTATACCATCCGTTCATGTCTGCCTGTCTGTCTGTCGGTGACGGTCCAAAAGACACAATTAACCGAGCTCAGGTTCATGGTGTCCATTACATCTTTTGTTGTGGCACAGTAGTCGTGCCTTTGAGGACACACACAAACACACAAACAAGTCTTTTCATGTTGAAAGAGAAGGGTCAGAGACTTGATGTTCTGCATTTCTGGACTGCAGAAGAACATGAAAGAGCATTAAAAGCAGGAGATAAAAAGTGAGAAAGAGAGCAGAAAAGAAAGCTGGAGAGAACACTTGATGACAGGAGCAGTGAAGAGATCTGAGAGAGAAAGAGGGCAGATGAACGAGAACAGCAGAGCGATGGGACACGACACCAGACTGATCAAGTCATCTCGGTAATGATTATATTCAGCATTGTGAACGCTTGCTTATTCCCTTAAACAAATGACTCCTGATAATGGGAAAGTTCAGATATAATTTTCCTAAGAGAGGGAAGGCGCTGTGGGAGGCACTGAAAGATGAAACGCAAAACAAGGGAGATGGATATATGTGTGTGTGTGGGAAAAGTAGGCCAGGGTGGAGAGGTGCAGAGGGTGTGGATGTTAAAATCCCCAATTCAGTTGTACAAACTCTTTCATCAACCACTTGCTTCCTCCCTTTTCTTTCCCTGCACCCCCTCTCCCTCCCTGCTTTCTTTGATGCCCCTCCCCCTCCTCACCACCAACAGTAAATGACTGTCCCCAACTCGGCCACAGTGGCGGTCTGTGATTACGACCACTAGAAATGCTCCTTCTCGCTTTATGACAACCTGCATGTTGTGGATTGCTACACGAAAAATGATGGGGTGATTTGTGAAATTTGCAGCACGTGGTTTTATTTTTAAGAGAATATGAAGTGAAGTTTTGCTCTAAAAAAAAGAGAAAATTGTTTTGTAAGGTTTGGATGAATTTACAGTAAGGCCATCCCAAACGATGCTGAGGTCATTATTGTTGCAGTACTGATAGCCACTGTAATTGCAACACAGCACATGTTACCTCATACCATAGGTGTGTGTGTGTGTGAGAAGGAGCCTTAGGTCTATACATATTTTCTTTCCCATACAAGGAGAAACGTTTTCTGTAAGTCAGCAAGGTGGTGTGTATTTTCATGAATGGGTATCACATATGTATGTGAGCAGTATAGAAGGTGGGTAATGTGTGTATGTCGCTCCGTGTGTGTTTAGGTTGAACCAAAGCCAAAATGTCTACAGTATGTAGTTGTATGTGTGCTGCATGAATCTTTGTGTATATTCATTGTAAAACATACACATATAACCTTTGCTCTAGATTTCCCAACTCTGTGCGCGCGCACACACACACACACACACACACACACACACACACACACACACACACACACACACACACACACACACACACACACACACACACACACACACACACACACACACACACACACACACACACACACACACACACACACACACACACTTTTTAGCCTGGCAACAATAACATCCTCTCAAAGTACCAAAGCAGCCTTTCTGTCATTAGACAACGCAGAGTGCCGGATGACATGAGCCGGTCCGATCAAATCCAACATTAATGTACAACGAGGGCGACATGATGTAAAAAAAATCAACCTGCTGTATGGAGTCCTGAGGAGATCAAGATTGAAATGGCAGCATATTCAACCAAAGTTTTTTTTGTTTTTTTTATCCGAGCTAAATCACAGTCCCTCACCCATTAAAGGGGAAGTCCGGGGACTTAGTGCTGCACTTCGATAAAGGTGCTCCACTCAAAGCAGCAGAGTCAGAGATACCATGACTTATTGTTCCTCCAGCCCTGTTCTGAGAGTTTGTAAGAAAGATTGAACAAGAAACAGATTTAAAACTAGTAGTAATAACTAACATTTTCTGTTAAGTAACCCTGTTTTCCGCAGCATCCATGGCCACAAAAAGGCATACTCGTGGAGTGGCAATGGGGAAAGTGTCTTTCCCCTGATTTCGAAGGAGATTTTTTTTCCCTGTAATTGGATACCAGCCCTTTGAAACAAATTGCTACTCTCATCATGCAGCTCTCCCCGGGGGAAAGAAGTCGTCTCTTTTCAAATTATGACCTGTAGTTTCAATAACCAGACAGTGACATATTACAGACCTTAATCAAGCCATTTTTATGAGCTGCTCTGACAGTTTAGAGGCTTTTAGGATGTGTTGTTCACAGTTGGTTTCAGTTACTCAAACATCTGGCCATCGTCCATTTCAAAAAGCTGCTAGAGGAGTCCTGATCATTTCATCACATCTGTGACATGCAAACAGCAAGTAAAACTTCATGTTTTCATTTGAAACATGAAGCAGCTGCTGCTGCTGCTGAAGAATCATATCCGGAGGTGTGAACGTTACAGCACACTCAAGGGCATGACAACTGGTACGCTGAGAAAGGTCGGTCCAATGACACCCAAAAGTATAAACCTGCACAACAAAATGCATCTCCTGTTCATCTGTCAAGTAATCGAAGTGTAAAACTCAGCAATCTGAGGTATTTCCTTCAGTTTACTGATGTAATGTAAAAGCTTTAGGTCAATCTTTGCTTTTCTTCCCCACAACTGTGCCAGTACAGGGCCACATTGTCTGCAAGGGTTTCCACTCAACATGTTGGACTGTGCAGACGTTTGCAGACAAATGACGATGTGTAGTTCTTGCAATGAGGAAAGTATAATTTAGACCTAGCTGGAATATCCTGTTTGTGACAAATGTTACAGCATACTTCATTACATTTTGTGACTAGTTTTTCTTGATCATATCGTTGAGAAATTTGAGCGTGCGTGCGTCCCTTCCATCAACCAGCACCTGGTCTCGTCATCAACACCGGTCTACAATCCTGGTCATCAATCCATCCTGTCAAATACCGCGGCTTCCCTCTTACCTGTGCCAGATTATGTCGCCACATCAGTGGTTGTGTGACTCTCGGCCGCTCTGTTCTTGACAAAGAGCCCTTTTTGTGATTCCTATTCTCTCAAGTTCGTTACTAACCCATTCTCCTTGTGCCCAGGAAACCCGTGCCTGAGCCGCAGCCCACCTCACCTGCCTACCAGCATTCACTTCCTGCCCTGCAATCAACAGCTATCATTTAATAGAAACTCATTCCTTCACCTACCCTGCCACCTCCGTGTCCGCTCTTGGGTCCTGCCCAAACGCAACCGTAGCATTTATTACGTTATGATGTAGGAGTTATACGTTAATATATTAATATATATTGCGTTAGTGTATGCAAGGCAATCAATTGTGATCATTTTATCTAATTCTAGAAAAACTTTCATAATAGAAAGGACACACCAACATATTCATAAAACCTGACTGAAAAGTTAACTTTTTTATAGAATCATAAGAGTGACTCTACATTTGCATTCATCGCATTTAGTCCCTGACATCATGATACTACTTGTACTTGCAATCTGAGCCCGTTTACAACACATCTTTGCATGTAAACTTAATTAAAAACTGAAACGATGAAATTCATAATATTGCAATACCGAGTGGATGTTTTCCTAGACCCCTAGTTTATGACCATCACAATGCATTTCAGTAAAACAGCTCTGCTCTTCACCACAAACACATCATCACCTGTAACTGGTCAGATATATATATATATATATTTTCAATGTCCAAATGTTTGTGGTTTATTCCCCCCACGGACATTTGCTCATTTAAAAGATGAATCGATCGAGACCGACTGAAGATGTTAGCAGATACGATGCTGTGACCATACAGGAAAAATCGGTTCCCGTCTTGAAGTTCAGCCACAAATTGAAGTATTCAATAAACAGATCATGTTGCAGCGTACAGACATTTACTTTCAGCACTGTGTGATTTGATTTCTAGTGTGTTCCTGTTTATAGGAGCTGTGAGAACAGTGAGCGAGAGAACAGTGAGAGAGAGAAAGAGAGAGAGAGCTCAGTAATCAGCCAACAACAGAAACAGCAGACACAGCAGTCCAGCTGGAATACAAATTCTCTGCTACCACAATCTATCTCATTCCTGCCATTACAGTTTTGAAAGTGTAATTTCATTTAGCTGTGTTCATACATTTTAATGAGTCAGCTGACAGGAGGCATACACACAGCCTCCTCTACTCGCCGTTTATGGCTGCAGATCCTTGTTCTGTTGTAGTTACACACCGTTGAGTCAATCATTGTCAGGTAGGGTGGGACTGTGAACTCTGACCTGTGAGAGCATCACACGCTTTGCGGCTGCCATGTTAATGGAAGGCAGCAGGCGGATAATGAAACAGTCCCCAAGTATTCACAAACAGAGAGGGTAATACAAATTCACAGTCTAAAAGTCTAACACAACTGTAGTACTCCAACTACTTGGCCTACATCTGTTAGCTGAAGATTTGGCCTCGTCTCCAACATGACGTTAGACTCCAGAGCATGATAACATGCAGCAGAGTGGGTGTGAAACAAGCCATTTCAAACCAACCGAAGCTATGGTGTTAGATGGTTTTAGCTATTCTCAGCCCGTCTTGATGGGGCCTGACACAATCACATCTGCTCCACCCCCACCGAGCTGAAAGCACAGATAAATCAAACCCACCTTTTAAGGCAGAAACGCACACAGAAAAGGGCTTGAGGCCTGCTGGCCCGAGAGCTCTGGATATTGTGTTACTTCCTTCATGTAGGTGGTTTCTAAAGCTGTGTGTTTGGGCACAAAGTGGGTCACACTCACAGGCCTGCTCCTGGTGGGTCTGAACATGACAACAATTTTGTCTTTTCATAATTGGCTCCCAGGGTGACCAACTGAATGTATGGCCTACTTAATCAGAAAAAAAACTAACTAAATAAAAGAAACCAACTAAACATATGAAAACAGAACAGAGAAACAGAGAATAGCATATTTATACAAGACAGAAACACAAAGAAGCAAAACATATGAACCAGGACCAGGGGGACAAGAACCAGGAGAAAAAGGAAATAAAGAAAGGAAAGGAGGTGAGTGGATTACCATATGGCCTATAGGACAGAAATTGAGGAGTTTAACATCATCGCACACTGAAATATGTCGTGAGTCAGGGAACGTTAGTTGCTTTTGAATGTTTCCAGCTGACTCGTTTGAAAACAAGAACCCTATAAAAGGGTTTTAAATATGTACACAAAGGCTACAGTCATCATATTGTGCTAAAAGACAAAGTCAAAAAGTCAGTATCATGAGCAGTTAATGATCCATAGGGAAGAGAAAATAAAGACACAGCCTTGATCTTGTTTGCTTTGGTTGCTGGTAAACGTCAGCCGGATGAAGCTGCTAACGTTAGCCTTCTTAAAAAACAGTAACCCCACTGAATAATGTATGAATTGCCCCATGCCTTGGAAAAACGCTGGTTTTATGTTTGTATTTTACATTCGAGCAGACCAACAGTTTAATCCATTCCTTACACTTCTGCTCTTGTGGGGGGAGGGTTTAGCCAACGGTCAGCTAATATATGTATTATTTACAGAGAACCTAAACACCTCAGTGACTTTTCTTAATAAATAATGCCACTACACAGAGAAAAGAACCTACAATCCGTTTCAATATTTGCTACTCTGCTACAAACCGTTTGATGGCAGCGCTGGTATTTCAGACTGGTACGGCAGTTTATTTGGAGTAACAAAGAATTTCCTACCATAAATCATTATAAGTGAACTCATACAATTACAGCTGGCACAGACTGTAAAGTCCTGATGCAGCAGAACTAGCCTGGCGTTACACATAAACCTCTGCTGATAGGAAAGGCAGGCCAGGTTTATGTTAAAATAGAGGGTTTATGTTAAAACAGAGGCATCATGTTAAATGTATAAATGTATGCATCTATTTTTACAGAACCACCATCTAAGGTTTCTGTCACCAGAGGATTATACCAAACAGTAGAAGTCTGTTTTTAGCTCCAAACTAGCTGTGCTGTTTCAGAGTCTTACTTGTTTCAAATTATGTGATTTTCAGACTTTTTCCTTCAGTATTTCAACCACTTGGACAGATGACTTCTATTCATGTTGCTTTTTTACTGATTTTTTGAGCCATCCATGTCAGACACAGCAACTCGACTTGAAGGGATGAGCGGAAAAAAATAAATTTCTGTCCAACCAAATTGTGCTATAAATTAGTATATAAACACGGGACAGTCTGAGGCTTAAACACAAAAGCACTGAATCTGCTGACGTGTCGTAGAACTCGTGGACACGTGGATCAGATTCTTCCTCATTTTAACTGAAAGAAGCCAGTAAAGCCGAGTCAGCACCTCTGCTTCCTGAAACACGTTTCAACATACTGTAAAAAGACACTTTACAAGCTTTTTCTTTACTAGTATTGACCAATGACGAACTCTTCTGTGGAATTGGGAATTGCCGTTTTATGGGTGTTTGTGTGCAGCAGTGTGACCAATAGTGTGCCTAAAAAATCTTTGTCAACATTTATTCCACATATGACAGGAATTATCTTGTATATTAAGGGTTGTATTTTACCTTTTTGTTGCACCTCTTTCCTGCAATTACTTTCTGTCCTACAATTCCCAGAGTTCTTTTTGGCAACCTCCAGAGAGCATGTCTGAGATTCTGAAGCAGCAGTGATCGTGTCAGTTGATTTAACTGAGGAAACCGGCGGGTTGCACCAAAATGAAACACAAGCAGTCTTATGACTGCATTGGAGTCTGGTCTAAGAAGGCTGCTGTCAGAGGAAAATTTGGTTATATATGTGCATCTATTTCCCCCGGTATAAATTGTTGACAATCAGTGCAAAATGCTGACGTTTACCATCAATGTCACTACAGAACAAAAAAGGCAGACGAGTTAAATGTGTGTATAGCTCTTAATCCAGATTAAGTCAGAAAGTGCAGCAGGGCAGAGCATTGCCAAACACATTTAAACGGCAATAAGACAATCAAAGCATGAATATGAGACAAAATAAAGCAGATTAATCATTTTAAGAAACATCTGAAAGACAAAGTACTTCATTAATAGCTATTTTTGCAGTACCAGGAATGTTTTTGGTGAATTCATTTCCTATACTCTGCAACATTTTTACTGAGTAAAGCTGAAACAAATGTCGGTTGGTTATATTGAATGGCCACAATGTGATGCAGGGTGAGAAATTAACACCTCCCACCAGTGTCAAAAAAAAAAAATCTATCAACCCACCACTTTGGCAGATGGTCAAACATTATTTAGACATTTTTCCCATAAAAAAAAAAAACAGTTACTTGAGGCTGCTGAGTTTCAACACAGAGGGCCTTTGCTGTGCTGCTGTTGAAGCCGTTCTACAAACAACACTTCTAATGGACTGGCCTCGACCATCCCCACTCTCTACAATGCTTACCGATTGATTAATTGATTGACTAACTAATTTCAGTATTGTCTTTTGAATGATGTAATAAAAATCAACCTCAAAACTTTTTTAAATTAGAGAATATTATTACTTCAACATTTACTATTCAACATGATTTTCCATTCAGCTGGTACATACTATTATTATACATTATTATGATACTGCCAAAACAGTCTGTTCAGAAAAGATAAGGGGTAAACAAAGTTATGCACCTCATTTGAGGCCGATGCACATTGTCAGCATCAGGATTCTGTTACCCAAATGTGACAGATCCGCACACATCTACTGTGAGTGTTTCAGGATGAGGAGGAAGTGGGCGGCCTGGAGGCCTGTTTGCATGCACCTCAATCCGCTCTGCGTTATATTTTTTTTGTAAGTCGGCAGCAACAAACAGCTGAGAAGGGGGCAGATGGGATATTTAGACAGATTTTGTGTCCTTCAAAAAACAGGTTGAACTCAAATATTTTCTAAATAATCAACAGATATGACGATACAGACTGTTTGTCTTTGATGCAATTTAACATAAAACACAACTATCTTTGCCCTTGAATTGCCCACCATAGGTTGAACAACTTCTTAGTCTTCTGACATCGTGCAAGTGCAACGCTTTGTTCCTCAGGTGGTTAAACTAGTATTAAAATGTGTAATCCTTATGATGTCAGTTGGTTTGTAAGTGCAGTTGCATTAGAAAATAAATAGCAAAACGTTTGCATTTAAAGTGATACATTTCTGCTTTTTCTGATAATTTATTCTAAAAAAAAAAAAAAATCATGCACATCCTTTTCATTATTCCAGTCACAGAAAAAACAGAGCAGGATTTCCATTAAAGCAGTACACCGTCTGGTAGCAGTGACTAAAAATGCACCAACTAAATTAAATAAGTGTATGGGTGGTTGCTGCCCTTTATTTAGCGATTTGAATGTCTTTGCCGCAAAGAGGTCACAGGCAAAACGTCAGTGCCACCTGCGCACCCTATCAGGTTATTTGAAAAGTGACGCTTGATGATGACAGCACAGATTACTGCAATCCTGACTGTTTGCTTCACTTCTGAAGACGTCAATATAGTGAAGCAGGTACAACAGTTTGCTTCTCAGTGACAAATTTAATAAAAGAGGGTGGCTCTGTTTTCTCTTGATGTCTGAATAAAAAACAGATATTTGAAAAAGCTCTTGCCTCTGCGCTGGTCCCATGAACAATGAATATCCTCATTCCTTTCAACTTTTCCATGAATGCTCGTCGTCTGCCAGGGAAGAAAATCATCATAAGAAAGAAAATAATCCAGTCGAGAGCACACGCACAGATGCAACATGCTGTTGTGTTTAACCACAAGTAAACTACCCAAGACGGAGACGGGTGGATACAAAAGAAAGACATTCAGAATGAATGAAGGAGATAAAGAGTTATCATGCCACAGATCAGGATGTAGTGGATCTGACAGTTTGATATAACAGATATAAACTGCTCTTTTAAACGCCTACCTTTATGGCGCCATTAACTAAACTATTTGTCTTCTCGTAGTGATGTCTCAATCTATATCTACTGATATCTGCACAGCTGTCCACCTGTTCACGGAAGTCAGGCACTGGGTTTCAGGGCTGACGGATTTGGACTAATTTCTTCTGACTGGTGGAAAATAAAGACTTTTTAGTGTTTCCAGCTGACTTGTAATAAACAATAACCCTCTAAAAGGCACTTTATGGCTACGTGATACGCTGCTAAAAAAGGAGCCATTCCAACAGAACAAAAACTGTCTTTCTCCCGCTACGACGTTGTGCAACTTCAGTGAGAATATGATGCAGTTTGTTGAGTTGCCAAAGAGTTTTGGTTGGACTCAGAAAATAAATCCTTAATAGACAACAGAGACACTCTTCTTTGGTTTCTCTATTTACTGTTTGAATCTGTTGAGCATCTGTCAGAGGTGATCATCTCACACACACACACACACACACACACACACACACACACACACACACACACACACACACACACACACACACACACACACACACACACACACACACACACACACACACACACTATTGATTCAGTGTTTGCTCTGTAGAGCTGCATTTAGTTAGTTTGTAATAATGGATCTGTGGACTGAAATGGCACTGTATTCTGGCATTATAAACATATTGAACTTGTGAGGTCTCAAGTGGTTTTAAAGCCACAGCTCGTTCAGCTCGATGATTGTACTGCAGTTACACAACAGCAGGAACTCTAACACAGTGTTTCGCAAAAAACAGTGTGCGCACATTAGCGGGCATATACAATAAAGGATTGACTGTAAAGATTATAGATGCACAGCTGCGCCTGTGAGAGCGCCAACGACGATGTTGTGTATTCCTCCAGCAGACAGTGCAGGCTCCTGTGTTGAAGGGCAGAGGCACCCACTAAATAACCTGCACTAATAATGCAACATTACCACCTCAACCCTGACAGACTGTGAGGTGCAACTGATCAATTTTTCAAATACTTCCAGCTATAAAAACAGCAAAACGCTCAGTCGGTGCTGACAGATGCATTGATAAAGCCGTTCATTGAGACATGCACGGACTGGCAGAAGCTGAAGGCCTAGAGCTGCAGATAACAAAAACTGCAACTTTCACTCGCAAGCTCTGGACCAGCCAGCGTCAAAAGCTCCCTGAATCCCTGTTGAGACGATTTATGTGTGTGTGTCTCCTCCGTTTGCTGCACCGAACTCCCTTCTGCGTCCTCTGCCACCAACTAGAAACTAATCCAAACCTCTGGCTAATCACAACTCTGAGAAATACTTCTACTGTGGCGATGCCCCATTGGGTGAGAGCCGAGCTCCATATCAACAGTGGACAGTGTGTGCATGACTGCAAGAACAAATCACATACACATGTGGTAAACACAGAGTCATTCTTCCCTGCTCCTATTCTTTGTCAAAGTGAAAAATATATATATATATATATATATATATATATTTTTTTTTTTTTTTTTTTTTCCTGTGGTTCGGTGCCACCCTTTACTATCTGCCATTTAGCTTCCCTCTCACGCCACTGATTAGCAGCAAAGTGGACTCAACAGTGGGACATTGAGCTGGCAGGAAAAGCCCTCTGAGGTCTGTCCAACTAGGAAGACTTTAATGGGGCATCCTGGTGAGCCAGCAGGCTCATGATTGCAACATTACCCTCCTGTGTACAACAATACAGATACAGGCACTTGTTTGTACTGAGTCTGGCTGCTGGGTGCCTCCCAACATTTCCTGTCATTCTAAATACTGTTTATTGTGTATGGAAGGAGGGGAAAAAAGAGAAAACTAAATTTTCAATCGATAAACTACACACTGCAAGAATAAATACTGTGTATTATATACGTTTTTGTAAGAAAACATGGGCCTTTGCTGCAAATTTTACATTTTCTTACTTTACATTTTCCATATATTTCTATGTTTTTCCATAAATTACAAATGTAAATTGTGACCAACGTGCCTCAGTTTCAGAGCAAGCAAAATGTGGTTGAATGTTGTTTATGGGTAAACCTGAAATAAAGGTCCGTTAAAGACTCTGCTTCTATCAGCTTACACTGGGAGTCAGGCCAGTAAACCGGAGAAATGTACCACTGTATAAACGAACAAAAGAAAGACAAACTTTCCCCATGACGCAGATCTAAATTCATGATCAAAGATATGAGGAAGATTGTGTGCAAAAGGTTTGCTTAAGACCTTTTAGAGACACATGATGACATTTCATTTTCTTATTACCAGACCAAAAAAAACTTGCAAGGAATCTGTCAGAAATGGCAGCATTGTATTTTGCACAGGACGCTGCAATAGCTCACAGGCACCGATACTGTGTTCAATCAGCGTCTTTATGTTGGCACACAGACTCTGAACAGAGGGACATTCGTCCAAAAAGGGTGCTTTTGAACTGATAATAGTAGAAATGCTGTTTGGTGGGTGCTTTGATCTGAAGAGCCACATTATCATGGGTGTGTGTGACAGAGCTGAAGAAACTAGTTGAACTTTAAATTCTTCTGGTAGAGACACAGTCCTTCAGATTATTCAGAAGTGGGCATTTTAATCAGCTGCCATGACAGCGAGTCCAGCTCAGGCTGGCATGAAAGTGCAAACTTGTGAATCCCACTTTTAACTTAACTCAACAAGAATGAGCATTCATCCATATCCAGCAACCTTTCAACATTTAATTCACAGCATTCCCAATTCACCTCTCTGTTGCAAAGAGAAGGAAAAAGATGAAAAGGGCCAAAAGAGAACCAAGAAATACTCAAATATGTAGATGTTATGTTTCCTAACATTTTGTGATCTTTATTTTTTGACATTTTATGGACTAAACTATTAATATAATAAATGATCTGCAGATTAATCGATATTCCAAATCACCGTTAGATGTAGTAGCTCTTAAAAGGGCTGCAAAGCAACAAACTACAAATTCAAAGTTTTTAATTGTCTATACCTTCAGAAATCCTCGGTTCAGTAGGTTTAGTCCATCTATCTATCTTTGTGTGACTCTTGAGTGCTTTCGAAAAAATTCACTAACCTACAGCTACAAAGTTTGTTTCATGACAGCAGTGAGAAATTATTAAATGCCTCTACTCCTTCAAAAAAGATGAAGATGTGATGGAAAACAGTACTTAACCTGTGCAGCTCCACCTTTGTTTTCACATATTAAACCTCTCGTTGTGTAAAGACACCATGTTAATGCTGCCTGCAATCCAACTCCGGTGAATGTTGCTTATCGTGGAGTGTCCCATTGACCCCTTGAACAACCACAAATATACACGCATGCTCACACACAGACACACGCACAGCTATCAGCCTAATGGAAATGTAAAAGGGTTGCTCTGGTTGACTGGAGCAAAGCAAACACAGAGAGACAGATAGGACAAGACAAGAGACAGGTGGACTACACACAGGGCGTTCACACAGGGCGTTCACACACACACACAAGCCAAATCTAGAGGGGTAATAGAGAGAGTGTACTGTTGTACTGTGCACACAGCCACCCACGTAGAGCACTTCAAACACACACACATACAGCAGGATACACTGGCCTACATTAGCACACGCAAACACGCTCACACAGTAAGTACAAGCTAGATGTTGCCCCAACAAAAAAGTGACAGTGCAGTGTGTCTCTCTCTACCACCTCCCTTCCACACACACACGATATTTTACTCACATGTTACACATAACATACTACTGCATGTACAGGCCCGGTATTTCATGAATGGAATCCATGCCTTTACATGCACAAAGTCCACCTTACCAGCCACTACGACGACTACTACTACTTCTACTGCTATGGTTTAGAGTCCTGTAGTTTTACCATGAAGGCTTACTCATATAAGAAGTTGTTTTAAACCAACTACATGAAACACACAGGAAAAATAAGTAGCCACATATGTAAGAGTAAGATTATAAATGTTGCATTTCAGTATAAAGCAATGACTTACATAGTTTATAAACTACACCTCCCTAAAACTAATGCAATCTAATACAACAGTCCTGCACCTTCATAAAGGTTATCATGTTACATTGTAGTTTTAGAGAGATGTTGATTCACCTTCATGGTCATTTTGGAGCATGTAGTTAGTTAGTTAGTGGTGCTGTTGAACTGTATCGAGTTATAATTGTTACTAATAAGACCGTAACTACAAATGATTTGTATCATCGATTAATCTGCCAGGTAATTTCTTGATTGGTCGAACATCAGAAAATCGTTAAAAGGGGCTTCTTCATGTCTGGTATTGTCCAACAAACAGTCCAAAACTAAAAAATAATTAGTTTAATATAATTTAATAAAAGAAAAAGAAGCAAATTCTGAGAAGTTGGAACCATCGACTGTTTGCCATCGTTTGCTTGAGAAATTACTGAAGTTATTAGCACATTTTCTGTCAATCAACTAATCAATTGTTGCAGCTATAATATTTAGTCAACGCTTATATAAATGGGGGAGACAATATATATAAAAACGTAATGCTGTATCTCAAAAACAGCTTGGACAAAAACTGCACATGATAAAAACACTAGAAAAAAAGACTGCATTACATTAAACTCTGTGTAGCAACACATCTGGCATTTGAGTGTATGTGAAATAACACAGCCGGGCCAGAAAATCTGGACATCACAGCAATCCGGTTAAACTATATCTCGGATCTTCCCACAGCAGAAACACCAGAAGAAATATTTAAAGCCTTTTTATTAAATCCCATCCTGACAGCATGGCGTATCAGTGATTTAACTCTGCTTTAATCTGCACACTTCCTGATCTCTGCTCATTTCTGGGGGCAGTTAGTGCTGACGTGCTCCACAGGCTCGCCCTCCCGGCCCTGTGAGCCAGGCCAGCAGCATAATATTCATAACAATCACTATGCATGCTTTCACCTTCATTCTGCCGTTAACCGGCGCCGCCACGTTAAAGTGGCTGGCGGGCTGCTCTCCCATGTCCACGGGCAGGCAGTCACCGGCGCAGCGGGAGGTCCGTGCACGCCGACCAGCCAGCCCCGCTACCCTGCTGCCCTTGTCTACACTCATCTCCACCAAATCAATGCCTGCCCACTGATACTAGCAGGCCCTTTATCACATTCCTCACAGCATCGGTGCAGCTGCAGAAACGAAGCCCCCGAAAAGACACACGACAGCGGCCGAGGCACACCGCTCCATCTTCGCTTTGTCCGGGGAGAAAAGCTCCACACGGACACCGAGACGGAGCGCGTCGCCGGGAGAAAAAAAAAAGCGATCAAGGAACGGAAGTCCTACCTTTCGACTCAACGCTGTCCCCGAGTAGAAGTAGTAGGCTATCCCCAGCACCCACAGCACCGCAAAGCATAACAATATCCTCGATTTCCTCCGCATGGCTGCCTCGCTTTCTCCGTCCGCCTGCCGGTGCGTACTCTTGTCTGCAGCGGCTCGTCCCGGTCGGCTGTGTCCGTGCAGGGCGCTTCGCCGTGCGGCTTCGGCGAGCTTCGTCAGTCGGTCAGGGGGAGCGGAGGGAGCAGGAAGCAGCCAGCCAACATCAGCGGGGTTAGAGGGCAGAGGCTATCCGACTCTAATCCAATCAAACGCCGGCTCAGGCAGCCCTGGAGGAGGGCCGGGGCTGACAGCGAGTCGAGCCGTGCCGCGCGGTTCCGTGCTAAAGCCGAACGGAGGGGGTGGGGGCGGGGGCAGTCCCAGTCGGAAATGATCGTTGTAAAATCGCAGTTATGTGGCTCCGGGAGCTGAGAGAGACCTGTGATCATCGTTATACGTTGAGCCAGCGTCTGGTGTGGAGCTGCACGTGCTCCGAGGAGGCGCGAGGGGCGCCAGAGACACTTTAACCCGAGTTAACAAAAGACTTCTTTTAACTTGTACTGGTGCTTCATTTCATCCTTCATTCTTTCCTGCCTTCCCTCCTACCCTAGTTACCTCCTTCCGTTTTCTTCGTTTCCTCCTCCCTTCTTCCATTTCACACTTTGTACCTTTCTTCCTCTGTTCTACCTTCCATTCATCCCTTTGCTTCTTCCTTCATTCCATTCTTCCTCTGTTCAATCTTTGCTTCTTCACTTTGTTCCTTCCTTCCTGCATCCTTCCTCTGTTTGAGCCTTCCTTCATCCCCTTGTTCCCTCCTTTACTTTTCTCTTCTCTGGTTCTGAGCCAGGCTACCACAGTAAGATACAACCTGAAAGGCTGGAAGAGTACAAGATTAGTCTCCTTTTCTTTCCTCCCTGTCTTCCTTCCGTCCCTCCCTCCCTTCCTCCTTTTGTGTGTATCTTTTGGAATAGGTCCCAGACAAAACAAGCAGTATCAAATATGCGACATTCAAAGCCAAAGTTTGAAAAACATTGCAAGGCATTATTTATTAAGAGATCGATTCTTAAAACAGCGCTGATAATACCTTTGTACTTTTACTGGATGTACGACTTAAACTTCTAATTGAGCATTTCCAAGGTGCTTGAGTAAATTTTAATACTTCTTCCACCATCATAAAAAGCCAATTCAAAAAAATCTAAAGCTGATTTTAGGGACCATTAAAGCAACAGAAAGGGACCTTCATAAAATGTTGTAACGTTTAGATAACAAAGAAGCATCTGTGAAATTAAAATAAAGATCTTGAGACATTTAGGAGCAAGTCAGCTTGTCATTGTCGAACCCCTTGATATCTATATGGTCTGTGGCACACAGAGCTCAGCAGGGACACCTTTAGCTGAAATAAAGCGTCACGCTCATGTTCAGCATGGGTCAGTCTGCCTCTGACGTTTTACGTTTGAATGGTGACAAATTGTCATTTTTCATTGGAGAGCACAGTTAAAAAATAGCTATCAATACACACTGTATGCTGTAGCTCCAAAGAGTGTCCCAGTAGTATTACACATACACACACGTATTCATTGCTGCTACGGTGGTCTGTAGAGTGTGTGTTTATGTCACCTACAGTAGTGTTACAGCATGGATGGATGGAAGTCAAACCAAAGTCAGAGATGTGGAGGAGTAAGAAGCAGCGAAACAGATGTGCAAAGTGAGCAGCAGAGGTAAAAGAGTGTTTTATCTTTTGCCCTTTGCCTCGTTCGTCCTAAGTAACTGTTACGAGGGTCTCAAATTTCTCCTGAATGGCCCAGTTTGGCTTTCTGCTCTGTGAGCTTGTCGGCCATCTTGACTGTTATGAAGTGCCTGTAATTAGTTATTTAATTTTTTTTTGCATGCATGCATGCATGCATGCATTTCATAACCATCTTTCATGGTGTAATAGTATAATCATAAGCAAATTGAAGCCAGCTTCGTTTAGATTAAAACTGAAATCCTGTACATTTAAATTAAAATGATTCTTGAAACGTCAGACAAACTGTGAGGAAGGAACGTTTCAACATCTGCCCTAGAAGTGCAAAAGCGACCTTATTCACTCGTCAAATATTAGCAGAATGACAACAAACGCGTACCAGCTGAGTAATTGAAATCACAGGCTTTGGAAACAGTGTGAAAGTTTAGTTTTGTATGTAACTGCACAAAACAGTCAGAAAGAAAGTAAAGCCAAAACCATTAGTGCAATTCCACCTATCCTGCTTGAAATCTCTTTGATCCATTTTCTGCCAAATACATTTAACAGGTGTGCGTCTATTATCGCTGTATAAATGAGAAGCGCACACAAATGGACTTTATTCTTTAAATAGAAAGACTTCAAAACACACTCAGTTAAGCAAAGAGAAAACTGACGAAGTTGATCACATGGTCTGAGACCGTCAGATGCCACATATAATAGATCTCTGAACATTGTTTTACACTATTAAGTCGATGACGAGCACACTGCTGTTTTGCATAACCTCGTGACTAACCCTTAAAAACGAGCCTCCATTTTTTACAAAAACTGGCAAAAGGAGAGTGAACGGACTGAAGAACCGTGGACTCTTCAGCTCAGACGTCAGTCCTACAGAGTTTATAAAGGAACGGACTGAACGGACTAGTCAGAACAAAAGGCATCCAACATTTCTGAGGGCTGGTGTGTTAATATTTCCGGTCTGAACTGTTGACTAAATTCCTCAGTTGAGAATATTTTACAGAGGCAAAAGATGCTCTCTGAGGAAACAAGGTTTGAACTTTTCTTTGATACTGCTATTCTGTAAAATTATAATTTTCCATTTCCAAGCATTCCCATAAACCTTGAGGCGGAACATTGTCACCTGTAAAAGGAGAGATTTCTTCTTTCAAAACCTTATTACCGAACCGTATTGAGCATTCAGGCACAGTGGCCAAGAGCCCATTTCATATTTTTTTTACTCCACTATATTTATCTGATACATCATTCTTTGAATCCAATTTCCTCTAGGTATTTTACAGTAACAGAGCCATGACTGTATTACCTTAATTAATCATCTGGGTCTTGTTTTGTGACTGAAGAAAAACACAGTTAGTTCACCTCTATTTTGTCTGCCTCTTTACTAAAAATATAAATCATAACCCTGTGGTGGTGTAACAGTGGGTCTACCGGTCTAAAAGATGGATGCCGCGTACCTACAACTTCCCAGATTGTCCTCTTTAAATCGGCCCATGCAGTTCCCGTCTGATATTGTATAAATAAACACGCTTGAGACAGTTGAAGTTAAAATGATCTGTTAAATCATTAATTTTGATTTAAAAAACAGACAGAAATATACATAAAGCATAATTCACATATATCCATATTTTCTAAAGACATTTTATGAAGTGAAACCATCTTTAAATTATAAAACACAATATGTCACACACCATTTGTCATGGATGCAGTCTCACTGTCATGCTTTCCCTTCTTTCTCTAGTTAACAGCTGTTCCTCCAGTCAGCAATGGGCTGTATGTTGAAGGTGTAACCAAAGAGATCCCTGTCGATAACTTTGTGTTTGCAGACTACAAATATTAACCAGTTACTGATTATCAGGCAGTGATGGCTGTGGGTCTGGTCAAAGACAAACTAAAAGAACATTTTGGAGCAATTGTGGCTGCCTCCTTAACCATTTTCAGCTTTATGCATTCAAATACTCGAATTAGTGAGGTTATAAGCAACCTTTTATTTTGGGATGCCGCTGTGTTGTGTGTCTGCTTATTGGTTATTGTATTGCGTTTATGTGCACAATTCAATGCAATAAACGGATGTATAATTTCCCAATTTAACAAAAAACTGGTGACAACTGTGTTTAAACTCTGTGTACATCATATGGTATCCACAAGCTGCCATGTCTCAGGTCAAAATATTCATCCCACTCAAAGCAGAAATTGAACATAGCAAGAACGTTTATTCTAATTGAATCAAATAGAAATTTAACTAAATGTTGCGATTGCTTATTGTGATGGTTCAAACAGTGTACTTGTCCTCTCCTTGCCTCTGTGCTTTGTGGTAGTGGGTGTAGCTGCTGTAGAGCTCATTGAACACCTCTCTGACTCCCATCTGCAGTCCGGCCATCAGAAACTTGATATCCTGCTCCCCACACAGGTCCAGTATCCGATAGATGCCCTCAGTTAGATGCAGCTTAACGTCTGGTCGCAGAGTAACCTGAAGAGGTCAAGGACAAGAGAGCAGATGATACAAATGGAGGAAAGACACAAGTTTAAATTGTGAGGTCAAACCATGTTCATATCTATTTTCTAAATAATATCTTTTTTTCACCATCAATAGGCTTAGTTACACCAGGCAGCAACTCATCTCTTCTTCCGCATTTTTCTCATAACCAGATCACGTTTTTCTCTTTCTCAGTTTATCACTGGGAACATGTGCGTCTACATACAGCCAGAGGGACCACCTGAGGCAAACCTATCAAGCCACAAATGATGTGCCACAATAGTTGAATATTAATTTAAGTCTCACATCCAGCTTCATAAGCATGAGTCTCAATTTGAGTGGCATCAAAAGGACAGACAACATAATCTATCCCGTCAAAACAATCATTCAAATGTTAAGAGCAGAACTCCGAAGGGACGAGGCTGATGATCAATTAATTACTCCTGTTTGGAGAAGGAACATCAAATATTTAACGAGGCAAATGGAGAGGAGGGTTGGTTATAAAGAAATGGTCCATGAACTTGCCTATAAACCCCCAGGGACGTCAGAAAGAAAAACATCCTAAAGAGGATCAATAAAATATCATAACCTTATTGTCATTGCTTATTTTCATCCTTCTGTACTCTCTATATGGCATTCACTTTATAGTTATCATTCATTCTTCTTGTTTTTGCGATTGTTTCTCTAAACTAAACTGAAAAATGGACAGTTTAATTTTTTAAACACACTCAGTCAACACAGTTCCTCATCCAAACCCTTCTGTCATTCCTGTTGATTTACCACAGCTGTCTCTCTCTCTCTCACACACACACTCTCACACACACACACACACACACACGAACAGTAGCTGGACCACTGTCTCTGTGCTGGCGACTGTACCAAAGTTCACCTAACAAACGTCAGAAGTCTGCCAAAGTTACGGTTAAAGGTATGCCAACTATCTAAATCCCTGGTGTTGTTATCGTACCTGGATCTGGATTCTGTGATATCTGAAGAGAACCAGGGTCCAAGCACGCTGATAGCCTGTTATGTTTTGGGTCTGAGGTCCTACTAGGACTCGGAGGCACCTGAAAGCTGATGAGCCACCGTCTCCTCTCATATCCAAACACTTTATCACTTGTTTTATAAACATTTGTTTTTACACTTAAAGTTTCTTTGCTGATACATTGTTATTTTTTACATGAAATCCTCTGTGGTATAACTCCACTGCCAGCAGTCTTGGCTGTGAAGTGTGGTTCTGTATTTATATTATTACTTTGTAGCATTGCTACTTTCATTTCATTCTATGCCACACCTTTTTCTTGTTTATTTGGGCCTGAAGACTACAAGTTTGAAAATGAAAAGGTGAGTTTTTTTGTCCTCTGTAGCCCGTTCCTCATCTGTGATTGAGGCCAACAGCTATGAGCTTTATTGTTGTAGAAGAAGAAGAAGAAGAAGAAGAAGAAGAAGAAGAAGAAGAAGAAGAAGAAGAAGAATGCGTGGGAGAAAAATTACAATCTCTCTGATTATGGTGCATTCACTCTGAACACCTTTTCTTTAAATTGTGCTCAACGAGTCTGAGTTACAAGTGCAATGCTAAATCAGTGGAGTACTCTTTTAATAGGGTTTTCAATAGAATAACAAGTCTAACTTGAGACAAATCCCTAAATTCACAAACTCCACCAGCATAAAAAATGTTTTTCTAACTGCAGCTCTACTCTGGTTTAATAACACCTGGCGGCTGCACAGGCGGTTTAGTTCAGGCTAAGAGCCATGAGAAACAGCGCTGACCAGAGATCCAATTTTAGGATTATTAGATGACTCATACAGAGCTCAAAAGGATCCCAAACACCTCTTCTTCATAGTTTCTGTCGACCTGTCACTTTGTCCATCTTCCTGTTTGTCTGTCTGTCTGTGCACTTTCTTGTCTTCCTCTCAATGTGGAAACTGCTGAGTCAGGTTGGCGTCATGTTAAATACCGTCTGGTAGCAGAGAGGAGCCACGTTCACCAACCAGACGTGACTCACTGCTCTGTGGGAATATTTAGCATAAAGTGAGCTACAGTAATCCTGGACCCGTTCACTCAGATTTGTGAACATTGACAATCTGGCCAATGGAAATAACACCCCTCTCTGCTTCTGAACGTCAGCATCTCTCGTCACTCTGCTCAGCTGAATCTCGCCAGCTCAACGCGCACCACCAGACAAACTGTGCTGGATCAAAGGATCAGCTGAGACCCTGCTGCCTCATTCATACATGTATGTATGTATGTATGTATGTCCCTCACAGCTGTGGAAGATCAGCAGGAATGACAGAAGGGTTTGGATGAGGAAATGTGTTGACTCTGTATGATACAATGACTCTATCTGTGTGTGTGTGTGTGTGTGTGTGTGTGTGTGTGTGTGTGTGTGTGTGTGTGTGTGTGTGTGTGTGTGTGTGTGTGTGTGTGTGTGTACCTTCTGCAGCTCTGTGACATACTGAGCCACCATGAAGGCCGACAGTGTGGTGAAGCTCTCAGCTGTAGCAGCAATGTGAGAGTACATCCTCTCTATCAACCTGGCGCACTGGAGATAAACATCACCGTCTGGATGTTAAAGAAAACAGAGATTGCGTTATTTGAAAAAAATCAAGCCAGGTTCGTCAATTTAGATATCACTCCCAGGTATACAATAGGCATTATAGCCTGGACTTTGTTCCTTGGACTTGCTTTTGAGTTGCATCTATTTGTATAACAATGTTGCTATACAACACATGAATTTAACTATTTCAGCTTACATGTCATGAAGTCATGAAGAAATGAGAGGAGCAGAGAATAGGCTGCACAGACTCTTCTCAGACTTGCAAAAAGAGCAGACTGATTGGCTTATTATTATAATTTTTGTGTTGACTAATAGATTTATGCAACAGATGTCTGCAGTTTACAGTGGATTTAGACTGAAAAGACTGTGACCGTTTTAACATTTGTCTATTTCTGGAAGGCTACTCCAGTTGATTGAGTATCAGAAATTGCCAACAGCTACCAACCAGTTGCAGTTACAGTCATTTCCAGTAACAGGAAAAAAGGTTGAAAGACTTAATAAAGTATCAAACTTACTTTCCGTTTAATTTTTTATAAATTGAACAGTGCAATGTGTTACAGGACATCAAACACGAGCCAGACCTAGATTGAGCAGTAGATGTTTGTTAGTATGTAAGAACATCAGGGTTTATTCCATCAGGGTATATAGGGCTTTGGGACTTTTATAAGCTTTCCTATTACTCTCTATCAGCCTACTTGGAATAGCATTGTGTACTCTGAAGAGAAAATTTAACTTTCTCCAGATTAATGTATCGTAATATAACAAGTCTATAATGAGTCTGTAAGTGTCACCTGTGTCACTGTCTCCTTTCTGCCGACCCTCCTGCATGATGGACGCCACCAGACGATAGAAGACATTTAAGAATGCCGGAGCTGCGTTCAACATCACCTGGACACCCGAGAAGTAAACATACAATAAATATATACAGTAAAACATTTGTAGTAGAAATGTGTGGAAAAAAACACTTGTTAGTTGTTAGTATTCTTCTCTGGCTTCAGCCTGCAAATCTGTTCAAATTTGCTCACAGGCATGAAGAATGGTAGAAAGATACTAAATGGAGCAACTCTGGAGCCGAATAGTTACAGGCTATGTGACTTGTGTCACATAGGGTTCCCCTCTTTCCAGCCTGCCTCTGCATCTTCATTGATCAATAAAAGGAACAAAAACAATGCCCCCCCAAAAAAACTCTTTGTTTATGTTTGAAAAACCTCAATTATATGGGGGGTATGGATACATTTTTTGTTAAGGGCATCCAACTGACTTTACAATATGACTTCAGATTCACAGACTTTCACATGAATCCCACTCTGTCAGACCAACTTCTCCATCTCCTATCTCTTGAAATATGTATGTATGTATGTATGTATGTATGTATGTATGTATGTATGTATGTATGAGCATATATATATATATGCTCTGGGGTATTTTACATCCTCGTGACATCACTTTATATTGTAGAGGAGATTTCATTATTTAAAAAGAAAACAACAAATATGTAGGTTAGATTACAGGGAAATATGTAGGAAATTGTGCAGAAGACTTACAGAAGACTTCCACTTAATGTAATGGCACAACCTACAAAACACTTTGCACATCAGCAAATTGCATCATTTTCACTGCTTGAGTCATAACCGAGCAGCCATAAACTTACAGTCCAATAAATGACTGGGGTAAAATGTGGATTCCCACAAGAGCTACGTTTACATTTCTGTCCACACCTCTCCCTCAGTTCTCTATTCAAGGCTGACAGTGGAGGGATGGAGAGAGAGAGAGAACATAAACGAGGGGAAATGATGTCACAGCTCTAATTGGAGCTCTGTAATGGTTTCCATTGACTTAAACCAGCTCCATGCCAACCACCATTGCCAGCTCCCCTACCTCTCCACCCTCCTGTCCTATCACTCCTCCTTTCTCCAGCTTACTCCCCTGCTTTTCTACTTTCTCCAGAAACTTCCCTTGTGCAACTCATTCAAATCAGATCTTGTCCTTTGCTCTCCGCCTACTGCTTCTTCACCATTTCTTTTCATACCCCCATCTTCCTCTATACATGTACCCTCCTCTCGGTTTTATCTCCCCCAGCCTGTCTCCTCTCCTTTACCGCAGTCGTTTGTCCTCACAAACATCTGATATCAGTTAGCGGATTCTTGCCACGTTTGATTCAATGCAGCTGCCACGTTTCAGTTGTACGATCTCATTGTTTCTGAACTAAAAGAACTGTCAACACTTTAAAAGCAAGAAAAAAAAGAATGAACACCATCATAACATAAATGCAATGCGTAAACCAAGCAAAGGTATGTGTGTGGGCTGGAATGTGGATTCCCATTTAAATCTTTAGCATTTCTAGTAAAATGTCTTTCTATAAAGAAAAGGTTTTTGTTTTTGACACTTTGGGTGCTATGCAAGCACTTCCAGTAAAATGTTGGACTTCATAAGGTTTTCGTGCAGCTGGAGCATGACTCTAGTGAATTGCAGTATCCTTTATTTAAAAGCGACATTCCTCTGAGGCATCCCGTGGGCTCAGCAGCAGAGTTTAAAACCACATTTTCTTCAAAGCAGGTATTCAATCCAGCAGCCTTGAGCTATAATGAACTTTATTACAGAAGAGTTATGCTTGGTTTCATAAGTGGAGGGCCACAATGGGTTCAGATATTCTTAAAGTACGTATCATTTCCTTTAAAAACCTGATACTTTTGAAAATATATATAATTTATACGAAGTAATTTAAATGAACATTTCCAATGACAACAAGAACTCTTTAAACTCAATAAATACATAATGTAGTATTTCTATCTTTACTACAAAGAGCAGCATCTTTGAATGCATTATCTTTGACTTATAGACTACATTTCACAGAAGTGTTCAGCCAACCCTCAACTATATAAATGGAAATGGGTGGCACATAATAGTAGAAACCTCTCAGTATGACACAGCATAATAATCTACTGCATCACAAACTACAGTCTCCAAACTGACAATACAGTTGAATCAACACCGCTGTAAAACAATTTCAACAAAAACATACCATTAAAACCGTCATGAAGGTTTATTACAGGTCTGCTGGACCACACCAGAGTAGTTTGAGCTAAGTGTACTTAAGAAACTGGCACTGAGTGTAGATATGTGCCATTATTCTTTTAAACGGTCTCTCTGTCCTCTGTAATGCTCTCTAATACACTCATGGCTCCACGGTGCATATTTATTTCATTCATCTCATGTCACTTCCTCTCAGTTTGCTTCATCACCCATTCACCCCCACCCATCTACCTCTTCATACCTGAGGATGACACTGGATGATGGCAAACAGCGCCTCATGAACTGCCAGGAACGCAGATTGGTAGACGGATGGGGTCAAGTGGTCGAGGGGCAACAACTGGAGCGCCCCAAGGACCAGTATGACGTGATGAGGGTTGGTGATGAGCCCCTCCCCCTGGCGCAGCAGTGATGTCATTGACGTCACCGTAGGAACAGTAAAGGGAAGGGTCAGCGAGGCGTCCTGAGTGGACGATTTTACCAGGAACTGTAACACAGAGAGATATGCACACACAAAGAGTTAGAAGAGGGAAACATTTGCAGATACAACCAAGAGAGAAATTAGCTGCAAATGCAGACACATAACCAACATGGCAGGGATGCTTTAACGCTTTCTAAAAGTAATCAATATCAAATTCAATATGAAAATGAATAAACTAACACCACCAACAGGCAACAATTTTGATCTCTGGCAGATGTAAGCCTGGCGGGTATCATGGGTTTTTGTGTGTGTGTGTGTGTGTGTGTGTGTGTGTGTGTGTGTGTGTGTGTGTGTGTGTGTGTGTGTGTGTGTGTGTCCACAGCTAATCTTGCATACTACTGGAACAAGCATTCTAATATTGTTTGATGCACAGTTATAGCTCGTGGTTACATTGATTCACAATTTTTGAAAAAAACTATTTTATTAACCGTTTTATTTTAACTGCCTCTAACTGCTGAATCCTCGCTCCTCTTAACCAGCAGATGGGTGCTGCAAGTGAACAACGACTGCTTCAGTTTGGAATCTTGTTTCTACAACAGATTAAGAATTGTTCCTGTCCAGACGCGACGGTATATATTTTTTCCCGTGTGTACGTGTTCACGTGTGTACGGTATGGTTAAGCAGATTGCTGTGTTGTCTGTCTGCTCCACCCAGCAGCAGGCCTGATGGAAACACATTGACCAAAAAGAGCCTCACTGGAAATCACAATGAACAGGGACTCTAATGGAAATCAGCAGACTGAGATTGTTATTTGACCGAGTCCCAAGACGGCCGTCACTAAAATGATTACTGCTTTAAGAACATACTGTAAAATACTTAGCGTGTCACTGTCCCCTGCTTGTCTCAATATTTCTGTGCAAGCCATAGAGTGAATGTGTGCTTCATGATTTTATTTTTTTCTTGACATGAAATAAATATTTTATTTAGAAGATTATAAAAATGTAATGACAGGAAGTTCACTATTCAGTCAATTTTCACGAAGGCACGTGTGTATATGCTCACTGAAGAAAATGATGTGCATGTGGCATACGACTTTGTATTTGTGTGCATGTGTGTGCATGTGTTTGTGTGTTTTTCTCACCACCATAGCAGATATAATCTGTGGTGCAATGAGCCACAGAGCTTTAGCGCAGGGCTCAGGTAACTGACAACAGGACAGCACCTTAGTGATGATTGCTGCAGATAGCACTTCCTGGAGAGTAGAGAAGAGGGAGAAAAACATTTACATACTAGACATTCAATGTCACAGCAAATATGATTAATTGTGAAGAAAAAAAAAGGTAGAACCCTCCCTCACATCAAGCAAGAGAGCTGCTCATGTAAAACATTGTAATTACATCCCAAAATAAAATTAATTTAAACGGTTTCTGGGGTATTTAAACATCAGACAACAAGATGTAAAAGTGATCAGGGTTGAGCCTCACCCTGTAGTTTCCGGCTCTTAGCTTGCCAGTGACCAGTCCCTCTCTGATCATCAGCAACAGCAGGTTGAATCGTCCTGTAGTACTTTTCTCCACCAGGTGGCGTAGCAGCTCCTGCACAGCTGGCTCCAGCTCACAAACATCATTCTCAGAAAGCCAAGAAGCTGAAAGCAAAAATGTGTCAGATTCAGGATGACACTTAACTGAAATGCAAATCTCCATCCAGTACAATTGACAATGAGATTTTTGTTTGATGTACTTTAGCTTTTTGTGAAATATTAAGTCTCCTTTCGAAAATAACTCCATGAATAGACGATCTCAACATAAACACTTATTATCCAAAACGGCTGTTATAGCATAAACCAGATATAATCAGTTCTAAAAACGCATGTCAATATGTGCAACACGCAGAATTAATTAATGGAAGAAAAACACTGACTGATAGCACAGGTGAATGATATGTTTGTTCCTTAATAAGATCCATGTACCTGTCAGCAGTCTGTGCACAGTCTGCAGTATCTGCATGTACAGCTCATCCAACTCCTTTCCTGCCTTCTCCTTTCCTTGCTCCTCCTCCCTCTTTCCTCTCGTCTTCTCCATTGCTTTGTAGAAAGTGGACAGGAAATGGAGCGAGGAAACCAGAAAGTCCAAAGGCCTGTAGGCACAACTTATTTCTTTGAAGATCTGGTGGCAGATGCC
>NC_136592.1:18112896-18282896 GCF_910589615.1 Taurulus bubalis | reverse complement strand
ACTCAGTCATCAGGGGTTCTGTGAGTAATGGCTGTTGTAACTCACGGCAGGCCAGCGAGCAGAGCTTAGCCAGGAGATCGACAATGAGTTCATACTTGGTGGTGAAGACGGATGAGAGCGCAGGAGAAGAGAGAAGGCCCTGACACACACTGAGTATGGTGGACACACACACCATGTTCTTAAGGCCAACACGTGCACACTCCTGGAGACGGTCCAGCAGCAGCTAGAGGCATACAAAGAAAAGAGATGTCAGTAAAACCTTCAAATATCAAGGTCAACTTACTCTTTTTGGAGTATGTACTACAGCCACAGTACTAGTTCAATATGAGACAATCACAAAAGGAAAAAGGTTGTTTTTATTTAACTATTACAGCACACCTGTGCCATGTTGAGCCTCAGGCTAATGGTTTTGCCCTGCTTGAGAAGAGAGTGGAGCTTCCGGCTGTGAAGAAGATCATCGAGATAAAACCACAGTCCCTCCAGAACATTCTGAGAAAACTCCACTTTCTGATTGTACCGGCCTGTCAGGGCGTGGGTGCACCAGTCCAACAGCACCTACAGTGGAAGAGGGTCGCGACAGAGATTGATGCAAATGCAAGTCTGTGAAGTACGTAAGTGAGAATTACTAATAACACTATACTCAAATTAATTTTAAAAAGGCTTTCATAGGGACAGAAACATGTTGGACACAATATCTACAGACAATGTTAATGAAATAGTCAACAAGACTAGTGTCTGCAATTTAAGTGCAGACAATGGTATTGGTCTACATACTGGATTTAAGTCATATAGTAAAAAACTAGTAGGCACTTCTCACACTGAATACAGAAATCTACAACTACTCATAGCTCCAGGGTCCAGGCAAAAGGGATCATTATCATTATATGAGGACACAACCGTCTTGTTACACAACTACAGCGGTTACCTGCTCCTTGTTGGGCAGTAAGCACTGAGTGGAGACCCAGGCAAAACGTGCCAGCTTTAACTTGTCCTCCCACGGAGTGTGAGGACTCTTCAGTTTCAGATGGATACCTGAGTAAAAGGCAGCCATAGCTGCAGCCGGTGATACTGCACAAGCCTGAAGAGAGGATGGAGAAGAGTCAGGGCCACAGGGAGGTAACACAACATCAGGTCAAAGGCGAATCATTTGAATAGTTATTTAGTAGTACATGGATCTTATATTTTGCCCTAATAAAGTCATTATTATTATTATTATTATAATAGAGAGTTGGTGAGTATTCATTTTATTTAATAGTGATAAACTACATGGGTAAGACGAGAGAAGAGGGTAAAGGGACCTTTATTCATTGGCGATGTTTACATTGAAATGCATGTGCAAACACCCACCAAGGACTGTAAATAAGTATATCTCTCCCTGGTGAACATTAACCTGCAGTAACCTCTTACAAAGACAACTTTTCAATTCAAGATTGGTAAAACTTTAAAACAGATCTGTCTGTCTGATAACGTTACCCCTCCTAATACACCCGGCTTAGCCACCGTCAGCTAGGTTAGCTACATAGCATGTGTTTGCTGTACTCAAAGTAACGTCAACTGAGCTAACGCTAATACTGGAGCTTTTTCTTGTCCAGACACAAGCAAATCATCCTCGATCTCCAGTGCTCCTTGTTTAAGGGCAGTTACATACACTTATGTTCACTTAGTTGATTAGACTTACGACTTTTTAACCCGCACGTGCCTCCTGTGTTCAGATGTAGACGAAATTTAAACTTTCACCCTGCCGATCAGGCAGAAGCAATCGAGAGACGAGTTAACGCATCGGCCTTGTGCATTTCGTCTTCACCAGTCACTCACCGCAGACCAGACCCGGGGAGAAAATATATAATGGAGGTTTTTTCTCTATGGTTTTTCTGATCATTATAATTGCAGTTTTGTTTGTCGAGAAAACTCGTCTAAAACATAATTAAGCTAATATCCGACGTCATCCTGTTCTTGTGTCTGTATGCACGATACACAAACAATATTATACTTTGACTTTGGGGGGTACAAATGTAATCAGACATTTTGTTTTTAAACCTTTCGCAGCTCGTTTACTAAAGACGTTACATCGCAATGACGATCTGGGGGTGTTTGGTTTTGTCTGGGAAAGTTTGCTTACATCGTCAGCCATTGGGTTCTCCCTTCGAGAGGAGGAATCGTGTGTAACATTACATGAGAACCAAACCAGGGTCACCTTTCTTGTTTTTACCCTTTTTGTCTCTTTCCTGAGAGAAACGGTGGCATCCTCAGAGCGGGTTTGGTGTTAGTGGGTCTTCGGCAGCTGATGTTTCCACTTCACCCGCCTGCCTGCCAAACAATTATTCAGCGACAGATGACAGTGACAGGCAGGGTGTTGTTAGCTGTGTTCAGTGATAAGAGATAAACTGGGTGAAGGCGGCTGTCAGGCGCAGATAAAACGGATATTAACGGTCTAAACTGGACAATGTAGCGTTGAGATGCTCCACAGCTGCTCGGCTATGGACACGGTGCGTTGACCTCCCGGTGGAAAGGCTAACATGAGTGGACTTAACAGGTCACACTTAACTGAATCTCACTGACCACTCAGGACAATACTTATATTTCCTGTGTTATCGACAATACAAATCGGACGATGTGGCTCTTAATTTGCTTGTCGAAGTGCTCACATGTGTCCAAATTCAAGCCAACGCAGCCGAGGACGTTGTGGCTGCAGCACCGTCCGACTCCCTCCGCTGCCCTCCGGAGGAAGAGACAGTCGACCGGGGTCAAGTCACCTGCCTTCCTGCTCTCTTCTTCCGGGCCCGTCGTGTCAGTCTTGCCCTGCAGTCCTCTCAGAGGTCTCTCCATACTCCGTTCACACACACCGACAGGCCGACCAGTCACACACACACCTGTTGCCTTTGCCACCTCGTCAGCCGCCTCTACACCCACACCAGCCGGATCAGTGAAGACCCAGACGGACGCGGAGAGCGACCACACGCCGACCACGGTCCCCCTGGATGATGTGAAAAGGATTTGGCAACTTGCTCACCCGGAGAGATGGAGACTAGCAGGTAAATTGTGTGTATACTGAGAACCCCTTTGCACTTACCTGTCTCCTTTCCCCACCATGTCCGTGACAAAATAAGGTCTATCCATCCACAGCACATCTCCAGTAACTATTTATTCACCAATGTAAGGTCTATTGCCTTTAGATGTATCCCTGATAAGATCATCACAAAGGGTCTCCAAATGGTAAATTCTGTTTTTCCCCATTGTAGGACAAATATATATATTAGCCCCTGTAGGGTTTAAATGTTACATGTACTGTAGTCAGTCCAATAAGATTGTGGAGCTTTAATCTAGTGTGCAGATACTCTCCATTGTTTGCCTTCAATTGATCTGTTTTCTTGTACCTCAGCGAAATATTAGAGGGAACCTTCTGCAGCATCATTTTCCAATACCATGCACAAGGAAGGTTTTGACTAAATTCACACAGGAAAAACTTAATTATTTCTGCTTGTTCCAGCTGGTCTTATATATACAAGCAGTTGTTTAATATGTTTAACTAAGTTATTATCACTGCCGTATTAGATCAAAGTAAAACATTTAGGTGACGTGTAGACTTTGTACTTTTGACATTTGGATGCATATAGCCATGTTTTCTTCGTTTTTCTTATCATTCACAACAGTCACTACACTGTAGCATTTTCAAGCCTCCCTCCCAAATGTGTCTTAAGTAACTGTGAGTGGCATTGTCTTATCTTGCCTTGTTCGGAGACTGACTGTCCCAGATTTGAATCTGGGGCATTGAGCCAAATTGTATTAATCACCTGGCAATGGCTGTTCTGCTACTCTCAGCTGTTCACGATGGTCATTTCCAGAGCTCTTTTAAAGTACTTTTAAGCTTTGAAAAACAATTGAGATTGTTTTTCATCAGGTGTTGCTGGAATAACCCCTTCAAAATATGATGCTAAAACATCCTTTCATAGATGGTAGGCCTGGGTTTTGCTTTCCTCAATCATTTGTTTGAATGAATGTTTTATTTTTTCTGTCTTTTCCTGTATCCACATCAGCTGCTTTGGGGTTCCTAACGGTCTCCAGTGCAGTAACCATGTCAGCGCCATTCCTCCTGGGTAAAGTGATTGACACCATTTACACTACTGGAACAGACACAGAGACAATGACCGCCTCCCTGACATCATTATGTATCATGCTGACGGGAGTGTTCCTGTGTGGTGGGGCAGCCAATGCTGCCAGAGTCTACCTCATGCAGATCTCAGGTGAGATGAAGAAACACAGGCATCATATACACAGAAATAATCACATCATTGTACACACAGCCAGCACTAAACACAAACTCACTGATGTCTGCGTCAATGACCAGAATGAGAGGAATCTACATGTAGCCCTTCATCTTTGCTTTTCCTGTGCAGTAAATTATAGGAAACAATAATGTCAGTGTTTTTATATTTTTGTACTAAATATTCTAAAAGACTGGGAAATATGTTCATAAGAGTTTTGTTTTCCTCTTATTTCTGTGTGTTAAATATAATATGAAGCTAGAGCTGAGAGATGGTTCGTTTTGTTTTGCATGTAAACTAGAATCAGGGTGAATCACTAGCCTGACTAAAAAAATAAAAGCACCTCTGAAGCTCATTAACTAACACGACCTATCTTGTTTGTTTAATCTGGATACGAGCAGCAACAAGTTGTGGCTGTAATTATTTGTTAGTGGCCAGCCACATTAACTTCTTGGAAACCTTATGGAGGCAACATGCATGTTTATGTAAAGATTACAATTACAGGATGTTAATTAGTAAGTGAGCTATAGAGATGGAGGTTGGGTTTATTGTTACCTTTGGACAAAGTCCAGCAAGCTGTTTTCACCCATTTCCAGTCTTTGAGATAAAGACTGCCTGCTGGCTCGATCGCTCTTCTTATCTAACTCTTTTTATCACATTTTCTACAGAATGACAAATATAATGACAAATGCCCATCTCAAGTTTACAAAGCCAAAAGTAATGTGTTCAAATGTTTCATTAAATATTTGTAACTATCCACATTTGTCAAGGTGTAACCAACAATACTATTTTTATTTTGAATGAAAAACTGCCTGGAACGATGAATCGCTCACAAAAGATGGAATTGATTAATTTTGTGATGATTAACTGAAAGTCTCATTGCAACAGTCTCTTATCTCTATCTTCATCACTAAAGTCATTTTTTCTTCTCTCTTTAGGCCAACAGATTGTTCGTAATCTCCGAATTGGCGTCTTCTCTTCCATCCTCAGGCAGGAAGTGGCATTTTTTGACAGGAATAGGACCGGCGAGCTCATCAACCGCCTCTCTGCTGACACAGCCGTGATGGGCCGCTCCATCACTGACAACCTGTCCGATGGACTGAGAGCCGTCGCCCAGGCAGCTGCTGGCGTCAGTATGATGGTGAGTACGTCCATCAGAGTGGTCCGCTGTGGTTGCTCAGAATAGGTTTAAATGAGGACTCAACAGGTTTCCTTCAGGATACATTTATGAATGAAATACGTTTGTGAAACACTCACAGTCAGTCTGCTTTTAATGGCACCAGTAAGTAAGTAAGTAAGTAAGTAACAATGTGTGTGTGTGCTGTGAGCTGTGTTTTGCAATGCAGTACAAGGAAGTAGTTGGGATTTTCTTTGAATCCTTTGTCTGCTCTTTCCATTATGTTCGAGCTGGTATGTGAGCTGCAATTTCCTGTAAACAGGTTTACGATATCAGTGAGGAGTAGATTCTGTTGAATGACTGCCGCACCCGGAGCAACAAAGCAGTGCGTGTGTGGAGATGGTCACTTATATTCAGCATAGATGAACAGACACTTAAGATGGTACTAATTCTCAGAGCTATTCAAATAAATTACGCTTATCTGACTACATCTGTCACCAGTCTCAACCTTTAATGCCTAATTTTCTTCATGGATCAGAGAGTGGCTGACCCACTTTAACTTCTTTTAACTTCTTTCTTTAACTGTATTTTCTAAAACAGAAAATTATAAAACAAAATGCATGCTCAAGAAAATCTGTCTTTTTTAAAATGATTTATTGGTGTAATGAACATAAAAATGGATGAAGTCATTGATGTAATTACTGTCATTTGGTGTCAACATTCTTTTGTCTTCCTCCTCCCTCCCTCCCTCCTTTCTTTGCTACCATTTTATTTCCATTAACTGCTGTTTTTTACTTCTCTCTTTGCTCTCCATAGTTCTACGTCTCTCCCAGTCTTGCGAGCTTTGTGTTGCTGATTGTTCCTCCTGTGGCCGGTCTGGCTGTAGTCTATGGCCGATACCTTCGCTCCATCTCAAAAAGCACACAGGACGCACTCGCTCAGACCACACAGGTAGAGCGCACAAACACGCACAAATAAACACGTCAAATGGTTTGAACGTTGTGTAGTACTTTTTCCGATATTTATTTGTTTCAAAATCGCATTTTTGGTGTTAAGGTGCATGAAGACATTATTTGAGGATGTGGTTATTAAAACAAGGAAGCTGTAACAACACGATTGCAGATTTTCATGTCAATAAAGCCAGTGTCTTTGCCTTTATATGATTTTAATGAAGCTCTATACTGAAACTGCCAGTTTATATGATTGGTTAGTGAAGCCATCCTGATATAAACACTGCACTGCTTGTGGTAGCTTAATTAAATCTGCAGATGGGATACATTTGCTATGTTGATAATCTGTTTGCATGTGTGTAGTTGGCAGAGGAGCGTATCAGCAACATGCGGACGGTCAGGGCTTTTGGTAAAGAGCTGTCAGAAGTCAACACATACACACAGAAGACAGACCTGGTCCTCAGCCTGGCCAAGAAGGAGGCTGTACTACGAGCGGGCTTCTTTGGAGTGGTAAGTGTGTGTGTGTGTGTGTGTGTGTGTGTGTGTGTGTGTGTGTGTGTGTGTGCGTGTGCGTGTTTTCTCCTGTCAGTGAAGCAAACCAAACCCACAGTTAGGAAACCAAACATTGCACAGATGCTTCTGCTTTTTGCCCCTGTTTTGTCACATCACCACAGTACCTGACATCGCGATATATGTCACTATACTCAATCCTCCGTACAGGTTCAGTGTAATTCTCCCTCCATCTCCAACTCCTCGGCAGTTTCTCTCTATTTGAAATGTTATCAAGTAAATAATGTACTCCATGCTCGATGAAGTGTAGTTTAGATATTATCAAGAGCAGGTTTCTGAATGGGCTGTAATCAGTATAATCAGTACTGTGTTAGGGAGTAGCAGTGATGCCAGATGTTATGGTAATCAAATAACCATGGGTGTGTGTTTCAGACTGGTCTCAGTGGTAACATCATGATCCTGGCAGTGCTGTACAAAGGAGGCCTTATGATGGCCTGCCAGCACATGACGGTGGGAGAGCTCTCGTCGTTCCTCATGTACACCTTCTGGGTGGGCATCAGCATTGCAGGTACTATACACATACATGCATGTGCTCTTTCCTAGTATATGAATCTCCTTATCTGTACTCTTTACATCTGTGCTGTGTGTGGGTCCGAGACGGCTAATGTCTCTGTGTTTTTCTGCTTGACATGTAGGTCTGAGTTCATTCTACTCTGAGCTGATGAAGGGGTTTGGAGCAGGAACCAGATTGTGGGAGCTGCTGGACAGAAAGCCTGAGTTTCCCCTAAATGGTCAATACACACACGCACACCACACACATACACTCACACTCTCTCACACAAAGAGAAGACTATTACCTCACTACTTCAGTTGGTACCAATGTTGTCCTTCAAACTCATCATTATCATTCTTGGAACTATATGTATCCAGAAAATAATAATGTTTTTTTTTTGTGCATGACAGGGAACTCAAAGTTCTTTCTTGATGTATATTCACTGTCAGCTGTTTTATGTAACTAACTATACAGTCTCAATGCTTGCAAAACATTACGAGGTCAAATAAAGTTGTTGTTTTCTGCCCAGTTGGTTAACTATGTAAGATGTTGTAAATAAATAGGACAGTTTTTTGTTTTATTTCCTTGTTCATTTATTTTATTTCCCCTTATTTATTCTACTAAAACCAATCAAACAGTTAATCTAAATAGTGGTTCTATCTTTGTGTCCCTCTCCACAGAAGGCCTTGTGCTTCCTCCAGACCAGCTGAAGGGTCGGTTGGAGTTCTCTGATGTCTCCTTTGCCTATCCGACCCGTAACAAGGCTCCTATTTTCCAGAACCTCAGTCTGTTGGTCCCAGCTGGTACCATCATGGCTGTGGTGGGACCTAGTGGCTCTGGAAAATCAACCCTGGTCTCCCTGCTGCTCCGGCTGTATGACCCTGAAGCGGGTGAGAGCGAGCTTGTTCTGTCTAATACTTAATCAGGCACTAACGTAAAAGTATAAGCCTCTGTCAGATGGCTGTCTTACCTCCAATAATTAACTCTTTTCTGCAGGTATCATCACTATAGATGGTCATGACATCAGAGATCTGAATCCCTATTGGCTCAGGAGTCACATAGGAACTGTCAGCCAGGTAATGAATTCATCTTTCACTTGTTTATGTTCCTGTACGTCACATAGTACACACATAGTCTGAGCAGACATTCAATATTGCCTGTGAACCTTTGAGTGAAGATTGTCTTCCCACCTCTCTCCCAGGAGCCAGTGCTGTTTTCTTGCTCTATAAGAGATAATATTGCATACGGCGCAGTGGACCCAAACGCTGTGACCACAGAGGACATCTACAGAGCAGCCAGAGTGGCCAACGCCTTTAATTTCATCCAGGCTTTTCCTCAGGGCTTTGGCACTGTAGTGGGGGAGAAAGGAGTGCTACTGTCAGGTGAGGAACAGAGGCAGAGACACGACAGAGTTGTGTTCACAAAATCTACGAAACTGTGGAAGCAAGAAAGCAGGGCTGATGATACTAAGGGTGATACTTGTTTTATATGAACCGGTCTATTTAGGCATAGTCTGTACACGTTTAACTTGTGTGTTTGTTTCTCAGGTGGGCAGAAGCAGAGGATAGCAATAGCCAGAGCTCTGCTCAAGGTTAGTGCAACAACATGGTCGTTTACAGTTTATCCACATCAGCACATAACATTTGGGATCTGTTGTAACCTGGACTGGCTTTTCCTGTCATTGCTCACAGACTGTTTTCATCAGTGTCTAATCATTATATTCAATGAACCACAAATTACTTTAAAATGTCAAGTGGAACCAGGATCTACACTTGAGTCCCAGTTTTCTTTATTTCTGTGAAACCTGATTCAGTTTGTATCACACTATTTGTGTTCTCTCTCCACAGAATCCTAAAATCCTGTTGTTAGACGAGGCTACAAGGTGAGAGACTGAGACTAAAGAGTGGTTGATCATTGGCTAACAAAACAGCTTTACTTTTTCTGTCTTGACCCTTTTGGCCTTTATTAACTCTTATGCACAGCGCTATGCCGTGATTTTTTTTTTTGTTGATAACACTGCCTTTTCTTGTTGAAGAAAACCCTAAATATCCATCTTTCGTTAGTGCACTGGATGCTGAGAATGAGTTCCTGGTCCAGGAGGCCTTGGAGCGTCTGATGGAAGGTAGACGTCTCTGTCTTCATTTCAGGATAAAGCTTCAATACTGGTGCATTGATATGCCACTCTTTGTTTCTCTTGACTTATTGTTTTTCCTGCCCTTCTCACCCAATCAACAGGGAGGACAGTCGTAATCATCGCTCACCGTCTGTCCACCATCCAGAATGCGAACGCCGTTGCTGTACTGGACCAGCGGCGTATTGCCGAGTGTGGGCAGCACACTGAGCTGCTAGGCAACAGGCAAGGGCTGTTCAGAAAACTGATGGAGAAACAGGCGTTTCTACAAGATGACCAGCAACGAGCACTTCGCTGAGAGCCCAGGGAGTAAAGGCGAGTGGATGAGGAAGATATCAGAACGGTAGGTCAGTGCCTGGGACGAAGTGCCTTTGCTCCAGAAGGGTGGCAGCAGAGGGGAAAGAAGAAGACCTAGAGATGGATTCAAGTTGAAAGAAAGCAGAGCTTTCTACAGGACTACAGACGAATACTAGAGAAGGAGGAGAATGTAAAACCACTGAGAAACATTAAAGGGATTTTCTTAAATGCTGCAAATGTTTTCTCTCCGAAGTGACTATTCAGCACAACATAGAGAGCCATTTGGACATGAAACGGCCCTAAAAACTGAAACATGGATGGAGAGTTCATAGAGATGCTTTATTTTTAAATAACTAATTCCACACTGAAAATCAAGGTGTGAATGAGAGTGAAAAGGAGAAATTATGAAAATACACACAGGAAGCTCATAGCCTTCATGTCATTTTGTTAAACCACTGTCACTACCATAGGTTTGGGAAAAAGCCCAAACCCTGTTTTAAATTGTGAATGCATACCATAGTTAGTTAATTACTTTTCTTTTCTGTAGTCTATTATCATTTCATGATTTTCAGAACCAAACCAAAAAACAGTCCAGTGTCATGTATACAAAACTGCTAAATGTGTATTTGTGTCTACGTAATATTGATTTTTAAAACTTCAAGCTGACATGCAGAGCCTTTTTGCAGTCCTTCTTTACATTTTGAAACAAGCCAAATGAAGCAGCTATTAGTGTTGTTGTAAAACAGGACTACACACTAAGGACATAATTAATGTATGCACATTTGCCATGAACAATATTAGTAATCCTGACAGTCACAGCTGAGGTGCTACACATTACAACATTATTTCTTATTATTATAAGGATTTGGTCTCAGTTAAAAATATTTCTATGGGATGGGTTTGCCTCGTGGCCTCTTTTCTGGTAGATTCTGCTGCTCTCGGGAGGAGGGTGCAGGAGACAAGTCATGAAAGTCAGAGGTAGTCTTTTATCTTGTCTTGTAATCCCTCTATAAATGGTGTAAAAAGCATCATTACAACGTCCTGACTAAAACCACATACATGTTAGCCACAGCACTGGTGAGCCAGCTAAATGGTATAGAGCCCTGAGAGGGCCTGACTCAGGAGTAAGTATTTGCATGTGAAAAGCCCTCTTCACTGCTCGGGGGACTCTGGAGCAGAGTCTTAACCCAACATGCAAATAAGCTTATCTTGACTTTAAACCGTGGACCGGATTGTTTTTAGAACTGCTTGTGAGAAACAACTAGAAGAAAAGCTCTCAGCAACAACATTGATACACAGCACAGGTTACATGTTTACAAGTGATCACATAACATTTAAGTCGGGTCTTTATCCAAAACTACGTTTCCTATATTTGTATTGTCTATTTCTAAAACAGAGGTCAGATAGTATGTTGGAGGAGCTTTCTGTCACATTAGATCTAATTATTGCAAAAACTGTATATTAATACATTATTCAAACAATATTTTTCTAGAAGACTAGTTTTTCTTTACCCATTCAACAAAAAAATGATGATTGCAAACCTGTGTGCAATTCTCTGAGACTTTTTATTTGTACGTTTTTAAAAGGGTTAATTATTGGGAATGTAACTCTTCATTCAGCGTGACAGCAGTGACTCACAGAGACTCAAAAACCGTGGATTGCGGCCTGTTACAGAAATCTAAATTACTCACTCTACTCTATTTAAAAAAAGAGATTAATGAATACAACATTGGTTGTTGGCCCTATGAATGCCTATAATGTTGTCCATGTAACATAGTAATCACTTGCTGGTTGTATACATTTAGAGGTTTTATGAATTTTTTTGCAGTGTATAGACTGTGTGGCAGCAACATGTGAGCTCTCTCTCTCAGTTAACTGACTTCATTATGGAAAGTTTGTATGTTCTTTGTTTTCGTTTTTGCTTCTTGTTATTTTCACCAAAAGACACAAGTCACAACAGATTTGCATTTTCTCACAATATGTACATCTTCATTTCAAAGTTAAATTTAATTTTAATATGATGCCTTGAACGTCTCATGTCCAGACTTGTGTTGTGCTTCCTGTGTGAAAGAACATTGGGGATATTACCAAACCCTGCCCATTCAAATTCAATAGAAATAATTCTAATGTAATGTAATAATTTGTAAAAGGTCTCCTCACCTCTCACTCTGTAAAGTAAACACTGAAAGTGTGTGCATTAATGATGGATCCATGTCATAAATAATAGGACCTAAATGATTTATTTTTTATTTTTGTGTTTGCTAAATTATTATACTTGTAAAGGTAAATAAAGTGAGATATTAATAGTTCTTATTTGTGGGAAGAATTCTTAAATGGATGTTTGTTTGTTTGTTTGTTGTTAAGCTGTTGAGTTCTTACATCGGAACATATTCAAATTAGTTATAAAATGTGGAATTTTGTTTAGTTTGTTTTTAATTAGTGAAGTTTCAAGGGGTTGCGCAGATCCATATTATATTTTAATTTGTATATTTTTAAAAGATCACCAGTACCCTAGAGAAACACAAAGAATGATATGAAGAGGAGACACACTTATGCCCCATCTTCTGCTAACTGTACATTGTATTTCCTAGCTTGCACCACATCGCATTTCCTAATTCAACTGGACATTTTCATTCAATATCCACTGTAACAGTGTGTTCTTGTCTCACAAGTTAACATGTGGTGTGCCAGTACTGTCAGTAGGTGGTGCTGTTGCTTTATACAAGTGTTCACTGCTCACTGCAGGTTAGTGGGATCAATGTTCATTCAATCCATCATACCAAAATAAAACGTCCTGGTAATGAGTGGTGTGTATTCAGCTGCTGCAGGTTGTGCTAACAGTGTTGGGAGCTTCTCATGCAAGTAGACTCTCCACATTGTCCCATCTGCTGGCAGATAGACGAGTCCTGGCAAAGCACTAAATGAATGCAAGCAATTGATTTATCTTTGCTTCTAAGTGATTGTTGCTCTTTTGGGGTAGGTTAAGATTATATCAAGATCAATTGAGTAAACTTCAATTAACCAATTTAGTTGGATTGGGATAAACCGGTATGATGGAAATGAGATTTCAAAACAGTAGAGGCATAAAAGAGAATAATACATGCTGTAATGTACTCCTAAAAATATTTAAACTGAATTAAACTCTCCCTTTAGACATGGTCATTCTGGACCTTTTGGTAACGGTATATATGGTGTAGGACTTTTGATCTTGGCTCTAAAGATTATTCTCACTATATTCCTTCAGACACTGTGATTTCTCTCTGTGATCAGTATATTTGTCTCTTCATTCTTAAATCTCCTTAAAACTAAACAGAGGCAACAGTTGTTCCTGTTCTGCAGAGGACAGTTCCGCTGGCTCATGCAGCTCACCAGGTGTTGCTCAGCCTTGCAAGGGTTTCCAATTCCAGCTCCATGTGCTGCAGCTCCCTTCACTGTTCACTGAATCTGGCCCTGGCTATTTGAAGAACTCCAGGAACTGAGGTTCTGGCCCTTTTCCGCCTTACATAACAAAAAAAGAAGATAATTGATTTGCTTGTCGCTTGAAAAACATGACATAAAGCCTTATACTGCCATAAGTTGGTAAAATATAAATATAAAAATAACACATACATTTAAAAAAAATCTTAAGTACTGCATTTCTGTTGAGCTCAACCATAATACTATCGTGGTTGGTTGGAGACCATGCAGCAGTTTAATGCTTAATGTGTCTCATAAAGCACATTAAGTATTATTTTATATCAAATTGACTGTCAATATCAGACATCCCACCACTTTAAAACAAGTTGCACTTCACAGACACAATAGTATCTTGTTTTTTGGCCGATATTCTCACTGATCAGCGGTCATCATTCTCCCAGTTCTGCCTCTGTCGTGAAATACTGCTGCCTCTTGTTTTATCTTGAGGCAGAAACCAAGCACCTTCATATTACATTAAAATTACTATTTCACTTCAGGAAACTATTGGACAAATAGACACCGGAGGAGATGAGGAGTCTTGTTTACCCTCATCAGGAGCATAGAAAGCAGTGCATACTCAGCAAGAAGCTGATTTGCGCAGCACATCACAAACAAAATGAGGCTGAACAGGAAGCAGAATTAAACTACATGAGATCAAATCACAAAAGATGTACTACTTATTCAAGGATATGTTCACAAACTGTAAAAGAAAAAAAAGAAGATCTCTCACTGAAGTACTTTTACCTGTCTATTTACAATATCCTCAGAATCAGTATCCCCAAACTTTCTTCACTGTATCACCTGAGATAGAAAACTAATCTCCAACACGCCTCCTGTGTGTTCTGTACTGTACATGCACCGCGGTAGCCTCTGTCGTTGAGCACACTGCCACACTTAAAAAGGTATGGACACTTGTGTACAGCAAATGTATTGGTTCCAGCAACTGAATGCCGAGGCTTGTGCTATTCTTACCCTTTCTCTGTCACTATGACCCCCGGTGCTCTCATGAGAGAGACAGAGTGTGTGTTGACTGAAATACAAATCTAACTGAGTAGGTAGAAACGTGGAAGACTGAGCATGCGCTAACTGAGCATGCGCTAAAAGGGAGAGAAGTGGAAAGGTAGAGACCTTTCCACTTCTCTCCCTTTTCTTTTACTTGCCAAAATACTGACATGTGACTCCTATCAGACACTATCAAGAACAAACTATACTTCTAAAAAACACTAAGAAATACACTGTTTGTCCAAAGTTTCTCCTTCAGCTGGCTGGTTGACAAACCAAACAATTTTTTTATCCCACCTGCTGCACACACCCTTTCACCTCCCTCTTTGTCCTCCCCCCTAGTAGACTTTCCAGGAGACTCCCTGGACTCTCCTCCCCCTCGGCCCCTCTGACCTCCCCTCCCCTCCCCTCCGTCTCCCACTGCCTGACAACTGCCATCCCCCTTACATTTTAGGCGTTTCACAGGCCCTCGGGTCCGAAATGGCTCACAACAAGTGCATAAAAGTAGCTCTACCTTGCTCTGCCGCCCCTCCACTCCCTGACGCCCTCCCACCACACACACACACACACACACACACACACACACACACACACACACACACACACACAAAACACACTCAAAAACACACACACGCACCACAGAAGCAATATTCTCTGAAAACTTGCAGAGCCAATTAAGGCAACTTTTCGTTACAACTAACAATTCCTGCTAATTAAATAAGAACGGGAAGCAGAAAAGATTAACTTTCTTTGCCTATTAGTAACTTTTCTCTCCAGGTTAAAGCCATGAAAGGTTACGTGTTAACATTTATCTGCTCCCACATAAAGCCAGCTTTAGGTTATGACTTGAGAGCAAAATAATAAGGCACGTGTTTAAACCAACAATTACGAGAAGCACTTTTTTAATGCTTGCCTCCATGTAGAACATTTCACTTTATGTGACAAAAATGTTTTTAAAAAAAGCTATGTTTTTTTTTTAACATCTCTTGTTATGCACATGAAGCTCTCTCTGTCCTCTCTGCTTCTGCTGTGTTCATTTACCTAATTTCCTCTCTATTTCTTTAGATGTGTCCCTGTCATTTTCTCCTTGACACCGTTCCTCTGTCATTCCTCATTTCCTTTGAGTGTATTATAAGCTCCTTTGCACCCCCTCTTCCACTCCTTGTTATGTCTCATGCCAGAAAACACACACAAACATACATGTGCGTGTATGTACACACACTCCATTTCTCACTCACACACACACACACACACACACACACACACACACACACACACACACACACACACACATGAGAATTAGCTCCCCCCTCCTCCAATAGAGTTATAATTAATCCAACTGCTCCAGTGACAGAGCAGAGTAGCCCCTGCAGATACGGTTTCAGCTGTTGGGTGTTTCGGGGGTTCTCTCCTTATTTATTCAATAAGACTGTGTGAACCTGTGTGAATATCAGACCACGTGATCTGCAGAATAGCACAGTTTGAATTAAACCAATTGTTTAAAGTAGAGCATACTTAAGAAAAGGGATTACAGTTTACAATCTCTTAATGTGGAAGAACAAGATCGTATGCACACTCAACAATAATCTTTGTCTTTTTTTCTTCTTAGCATAACAGGCTAAATAAATACAAATGCACCTACAATCTATAAATGCAAAAAGGCCTTCGGTTTTCTGTGCCATATTGGGCTCAACTTCATGCAAGTTAATCAAGCTGCAGCATTTAATGCAATCAATTACAAATAGTCTACTTGAATTGTTATTATTACTGAACTTTCATGAATGATGAATCAGCACATATTAACTGTTTACACACCAAATCTTAAATCTCAGCTTTGATCAAATGACTTGTGTCCACTTGTATTGATCCCCATAAAGTGAATTGAACTCTTAATTGGCACTTCCGGCTGCAGCGCCGTTGGTTGACCTGTCAGTCAGTAGATCGGTCTCTGGCTCTCACTCTGGTCTAAATCTGTTCAGATGAGGGCAGCATTTTCCCATTTTAAGGCTGGATGAGGCCTATAGCAGCAAATCTACAACCCTGGTTGGTAACAACTGGCGTCTCCCCGAGAAATCCCTCACTGAACCGCGCGCTCCTTTTACGGCCCTCGAGGTGGGACCGCGAGGCTCGATGGGAGGTCAAAGCGACAGTTCCATATATGGCGCGCGCTCTCTTCTCGTCGGGGACGCGCAGCGTCAGTCCGGACCCTCTCCTCAAACCGATGGATGGAGCGCCCTCCGCCTCCGCGCCGGACCCCACCCACTCCTCGCCCTCGGCCTGTCAGCATCCTAATATGGCAGAGGGCCGGGGTCGGGTCCAGTGCTGAGGTCTGTGAATGGTGGAGGTTGGGTATATAAGGGTGGACCGGCAGCAAGGAAGATTGTAGCTGGTTCAGCAATAGCACTGGTTGAGTCTTTCTCTCCGAGCCGCAGACACACTCCCAAGGTAAGACCCTGCTCGAACTCCTGAAGCCTCCCATCCAGGTTGGGACACAAGACTATAGGCAATAACCAGAACAGTTATGGAGCATACTGGAGCAGTTAGGCAGGACTGCCAGGGACAGGACGCCTAGGACCAGATACCACTGGAGCCGACATGGGCAACTACACTGGAGGATAGGATTGACTGTAGCAGAGCTTGATGCTGAAGAAGGGACATTTTTGTAATTAGTATCGGCTGAGCAGTATAATATAAATACGGTGCTGGGCAGGAGAAGCTCTAATCTGAAGTGTCCTTGCTGGGATTTTTTTTACAGATAAATGAATAGATAGATAGATAACGTCGACTGACGGGTTGGCTTCAGCATCTTCTGGTGCAACACTGAATCCTGAGAAGGTGCTAATGCAGCAAGACGCGATGCACCTTCAGACCAATTAAAAAGCCAGGATGGCTGACAATGAGAAAAGAGAGAATGCTTAGAATTACCTGAACTTTAGCACACGTTTGATCTTTTATTTTGCTTCAGGGACATTTGGAATAATATAGATATAAAGGACAGAGTATTAGTCGATACACATTCAGAAACATGTCTGAAGGACAACAAATAGAGGTTACAAATTGTTTACTTGTAACGTGATTTTTATACTGTCGTATACGCCATGTGTAATGGCCTGCTGTCAGTGTGCTATGGAAACGTTTAGAGCAAGGCATGGGTCTGACCATGTTCATTCTCCAGTAAATGTTCGTTATAAGTATATTATTGTTTTTGTTTCTAAATATTAGACACCTGGTGTGAGCATGTAGGCAACGAAAAACGAGTAAACCAAAACATAAGTTTGAGATTAATTTCAGTCCCACATCATGTTTCACCACGTGGATTTTATTTAGCGATCTAAACTCTTTTTCTTCCCCCTCCTCTCTTACAGAATCCAACATGTGTGACGACGAGGAAACTACCGCCCTTGTGTGCGACAACGGCTCCGGTCTTGTAAAGGCTGGCTTCGCCGGAGATGATGCCCCCAGGGCCGTGTTCCCCTCCATCGTCGGCCGCCCCCGTCACCAGGTAAACGGCAGAGAAAATCCTCATATATAATGACAGGAGAGACTAACTGGAAGTATGCTCACTGTTTGTTGGTTACGCAAAACAAATACTGGAATAATATATAGTATAATAATCATTTTTTCATATGGTCAATATATATATATATATATATATATATATATATATATATATATATATATATATATATATATATATAGTACACCTTTCTTCCAATATAGAAAAACAATCTTATATTTTACAGAAAAAAAATTACACTCTTACAGGCAGTTATACATTCGTTTGACTATAGACTCCAGAAGTGAATCATTAATTTAGCTGACATTTTGATATTTTAGTGTTAGAATTTAGTTATTTTGTGCAGTTAGATAATATTAGGCGTGGTATTATGTTTCGTGAGCCGTGTAAATGTGGCTCCTTTTACCACCAGCAATGTGGCCTTTGACTTTTTGAGACTAAATTAGTCACAATTGTTCTGACAGTCACACAATTGCTCTCTGTCTGTCCCTGTGGTCCACGCTGTTATTCGGCACATTCGCGCAATGGTCAACGTGCCTTTTGCGTCACACAGTAAAGACTTTAATCTTACCAGAAGAAGGTCATACCTCTGTTTGGATAATTTGACGTAACCTTTCCATTATCTTACCCTCTCCTCCTCTTTCAGGGTGTCATGGTCGGTATGGGTCAGAAGGACTCCTACGTCGGCGACGAGGCCCAGAGCAAGAGGGGTATCCTGACTCTGAAGTACCCCATCGAGCATGGTATCATTACCAACTGGGACGACATGGAGAAGATCTGGCACCACACCTTCTACAACGAGCTGAGAGTGGCACCCGAGGAGCACCCCACCCTGCTCACTGAAGCCCCCCTGAATCCCAAGGCTAACAGAGAGAAGATGACCCAGATCATGTTTGAGACCTTCAACGTCCCCGCCATGTATGTGGCCATCCAGGCTGTGCTGTCCCTGTACGCTTCCGGCCGTACCACCGGTAAGACTGACAACGAGAAACGGCACAGATTCACATGCATAGTACAATATAGAATATACAATGCAACTGATTTATCTAACTGATACAATTACAATTGCAACACATAATATGGTGCCCATTTTGCGCACAACTTTTACGCACAGTCTGCCAGCCTTTATGGGACTGTTTATGCTCTTTTATAGCCCATATGACATATACACTCAGTGTGCATTTGTATATTATCATTCAAGCACCCACTTAAGGCACACTTATACGCTCAAACCTAAATAGTTTGTGGACATTTGCTTCGCTTGGACTCTACTAAACTCTCACCTTGCCTCTCCCCAGGTATTGTGCTGGATGCTGGTGATGGTGTGACCCACAACGTCCCAGTCTATGAGGGTTACGCCCTGCCCCACGCCATCATGCGTCTGGACCTGGCTGGTCGCGATCTGACCGACTACCTGATGAAGATCCTGACTGAGCGTGGCTACTCTTTCGTGACCACCGGTGAGGAACTCGGCCTGCTCCAAAATCAAAGCACCTGAAAGAAGGAAGCAACTCTTAGGCAGACAAAGTGGAATCTAAATGATTATCAAACTTTCATTTTTTATTTGACCAGCAGTTTTTCTTTAGCAACACATAGTGTACAGAGTGCCCGAAAATGCTGAAAATTATGCATTTTATTTTGAATTATTAAAGTAAATTAACAGACTCGGTGAAAACGGGATGTCTTTAAGAAAAACAAACAATTCGCTTTCCAGCTTTCGTAACTTTCGTAGATCAGCCCACTTAATTACGCACACGGTGTCTGTGTTTCGTTTGTAACTCCGGACAAACTCTCATTAACTTGTCCCCCAACAGCTGAGCGTGAGATCGTGCGTGACATCAAGGAGAAGCTTTGCTATGTGGCTCTGGACTTCGAGAACGAGATGGCCACCGCTGCCTCCTCCTCCTCTCTGGAAAAGAGCTACGAGCTTCCCGACGGTCAGGTCATCACCATCGGAAACGAGAGGTTCCGTTGCCCAGAGACCCTCTTCCAGCCTTCCTTCATTGGTACGTGAGATAGTTCTTTATGTATTCTCTCATTACGCACCGCAGATATTGTGCCAAACGAGACACTCCCCCTCCGCTTAACACTTGTACTTCTCATCTGACCAGGTATGGAGTCTGCTGGTATCCATGAGACCGCCTACAACAGCATCATGAAGTGCGACATTGACATCCGTAAGGATCTGTACGCCAACAATGTGCTCTCCGGTGGTACCACCATGTACCCTGGTATTGCTGACCGTATGCAGAAGGAGATCACCGCTCTGGCTCCCAGCACCATGAAGATCAAGGTACATATTATGACAGCAAAAACATTACCGTTTATCCCCAAATTGAAATATTTTAAATGAATGATTATGCATGACAAATGTGAAGCGCTGGCTCTTTACTTATCCATTTTGTCTCCCTCTCTCTCCTCCAGATCATTGCCCCTCCCGAGAGGAAGTACTCCGTCTGGATCGGTGGCTCCATCCTGGCTTCCCTGTCCACCTTCCAGCAGATGTGGATCTCCAAGCAGGAGTACGACGAGGCCGGCCCCAGCATTGTCCACAGGAAGTGCTTCTAAATCCTCCATCTTCATCTCCAGCTTCTCCATTATTTACACCACCAGCTATTTGGAGATCAAGCGAGAAGGAGGATCGACCTCTGCGACACAGCAACACTCTGCTGTCAATGGACTTTCTGTCTGCGCTGTTGACATTCATATGCATTTTTTATTCTTTTAAAATGTGCATATTGTTTAGCTGTTTGTTGTCAGTGTTGCACGGAAAACGCCTGTGAAAATCCACCACTGAACTATGCATCCACCCAAAAAGAAAACTTTAATAAAAAAGAATAACAACATGTTGCCCAATACATGTGAATGTAAGTGTATATACATATTGATAATTTATTAAAGTCCATTATTTGGTATTTATGACCCTGGCCTTGTTTTTCTATTAGAGGGAGGGTAGTGGGAGAGGGTGAAAAACAAAAGCTTTGGGGAAATAGAAATACTGGAATGTGGACAATTTAACAAGGTATTCAAAAATTAAGTCTGCCCTCAAAACTAAGAACATTTTCTTAATTTGGGGAAGTGACCAAAAGCATCATAACAATTAAATCCGGGAGAGGCTTAATTGGCTTAAGCACAAGTGCACTTGACACACTCTACCCCATAAACCAATCAGCTAAACAGGTGCCAGGGGAAGTCCAAAGAGGTCGATAGTTGGTCGGGTGAGAAGGAGGGAGGGTGTCTTTCTCTGCCCCATCAGCCACTGCATGGCTGGGGGCTTCTGGCGACAGTGGTAGTGAAAGGTGACGCCTGAAAGGTCCGACAGTCGGAGTTTGACTTGCCAGGAATGTGCCAGGGCAGCAGCAGCAGCTCCGCCTTAGACCGCGGATCAGTAGCATGGGACACCCGACACCCGGCTCTGAATCCCGTTGAGCTGTCTGCCCTGCAGGACCATACGAGCACCTCCGGCTGCCAGACCTTCTTTAGGCAAGACCGGACCCGCAGTCCTTCCCTTATATGCATATAAGCTCAGCAGGTTGTGGGGTTCGGGTCTGGCCTTAAAGCACAGTGGAGTATGATGGGCGCCCACCGCCCTGTGCCCGCATCATTGATATTAACCTAGCATCAAGCCTATAACACCCGTATTATATTTCTTAACCTCTTGACTACAAATCGAAATGCCTATATACATGAGCATTAAGCGGCAAAGTAAAGCACTGTGTAGCCCAATTTAAGAAGCAATAAGTTACTCAATTAAGCTCTGGAACTGTGGCTTGAGTCTAAATACAATAAAACGAATCGTCTTTTCATCATATTTTACCATCTAATATAACCAATTATCAGCTAATTCGTTCATAAACGCCCCAACCACATTCCTGACATCCTGGTCCGGGCCACCTGTTGCGGGTGTGTTTGGCTTTTTAAAAACGTCCTGAAGTGGGCGGAGCTAAGAGACGCAGCCCAGATTACAGCAGCGCCGCGAACGCCATCTGTTCTGCTTTGCTTCCATGAAACTCGAGTCCAGTGTGAGTATATTTACTGTCCACACATTTAGACTCTTACCGCTCTGAATGTCTGCTGTCAAGCCGTGCACTGTTGCAGACGGGGGGGGTGGGAGGGGGAGAGGAGGAGGGGGGGGGGGGGGGGGGGGGGTATTACGTTTGGCCTATTATCTGCAAGCGCTGATATGCGATTATTGGTGCTGTATATTGATGAGCTCACATCAATAATTAACAGGGACACATCTGTTATGATGACGGATAACGGAGAGCAACTTGCACCTCGTTTAACCAATATATTCACACCCTGTTACGGTGTTGTGGTTGATGTCATACAATCTATGACGACGTTTTTATGTGCTCATTTTTAAAGCCTGTGGATACGACAACGTCGTATTTCAATAACTCGAATACGCAAATACAGTTTCAGTGATTTGTAGCACAACCGACTGTAACGCCTGACGAGTTTTCATATAACGGTTACGGTGGGCTGAATCTGCAACAGTCGTTTAGATCACCGCAGCCAATCAGAGGAGGAGACGACCTCTACGTCATTGCTTTTAATAATTTCGGCTGTTAAAGTTGTGACGGCGATTTTAATTCCAGCCGATTTCAACAGTGCAGCGCCGACTGAGTTGACATAACATACGTCCACGTTATTAATATTAACTTCCTCAAAACTAGACCTGTGTGGCCAGCCTCGGCTCGAAGAGGAAGTAGGCGGGTCTGGTAGCCGGGGGAAGCTTCCAGCTGCTCCGCCATTGGCTTCCACTGTCTAAACACCACGGTTTAAACGTCTGGCGGTGACGCGGATCCTCAAAGACCTGCGGACGCTGAAAACGCCGTAGCTGGTTTTTGCGAATGCGTTGTTTCGGCGTATAACACATTGTTTCTCCACATGTAGTATAATAGTGAACACCTCGTAGACATGTTATGCGTGTAAAGCAATAGTGTTTCATGAAAGTGGAGAATTGTACAGCTTTGCGGTCTGTTGATGGCTTTCAGCTCAAGATGTTGACCAAGAGGATGCGCTCGGAGTACATGAAGAAATTTAAAGACCCCAAATGGGAGACCTACACTAAATGTTACGAGGAGATGCTAAAGTACAGGCTGACACGCAGGCTGCTGGAGCACACACACAACCCCTGGTTCTGGAGTGGCTCTGACAGCGATTCAGACTCTGGAGGAAGGAGCCCCCCTCCTCCCAGTAAGAACCAGGTCCAGCCTGAGACCAGCAGAGAGGTTGAGCTGGAGGAGTGTGAGGGGGCGAGGATGGACCAACAGCAGGAGCAGCTGAGCAGAGCCCCTGGGTCTGTATCCAGGCTTCCCCATACACAGGGGGACAACGTGTCAGCAGTCCATGGTAATCATGAGCTGCCATATGTGTGATTTAAGGACTGCAACATATTGGGATGTTTACAAGCTGCTCTTCTATAACATATGGCATTTACTCCTCTCAGGCTCACCGCTTAAAGGTGCCAGAGAGACAGAAGTACCGGAGGAGAGAGAGAAGCAGACTCACAGCCAAGGCCGAGGTAATTTAAAGTATAAAAGCACTGTCTTTGATTAGTGTGCATTCGTCAGTGCCTTGAGGTGGAGTCAGAACCATTGTCAACAAGAGAGAGAGAGAAGAAAACATAGATGTGATGAGTAGTAGGGTGATGACAGAGAGGCTGACTTCCGCCATGTGGAGAGGAAAAGCATCAATCATCAATGATTTATGCGCTTTTTGTGGACACAACTAAACTCGGCAAACCTCAAAATGACACGTCAAATATAGACGACCCTCCATTCAGCACCTGCAACAAACAACCAAGAAAACCACACCGACAGGGACACCTAGTGCAGGATGGGCGTCATAGCTGATCAAAATAAACAACACTACGTTCATGGGATTTATTACAAACCTATGAAAGGTCATGGAAGTTTCAAATGCTTCAAAGTTTCAAATGCTCCCTTTTTATATAGAGATGTAGAAAAGTTGTGCTATTAATATTACTAACATCACGTTGTTAAACAAGTAACATACAATATATCAAATTGGGTGAGCAGAGTGATCCAGGACAGCCTCACTATTCATTCATAAATCTTGACAGAGAATGTATCTCTGTATTGCTTTGTTTCTTGCAGATGATCTTTCTCCAAGGAATTTACTGTCTATACATTTTAATTCACCAGTTTTATCATGTGTTTTTGTGCTGCTTTGACCTGTTTGTCATTTGTAGAGAGAGACACTGGAGGAACCAGACCACAACAGAGTAAACCCTCCAAATCCTCAAAGCAAATATGGCGCTCCCAGCGGGTCAGGCCTGCACCAACACAGCAGCCCATCGACGACAGCAAGGACAGCAGACATCCTTTTGCTCTGTACGGTTCAGGAGAGAAGGACGCAGACATGGCAAGCAGGAAGACACACAACGTCGGCCCTGCTGCTTCTACTACTGAGGTACTCTTTCTTTCTGTGGAGCTACAGGTGGCAACCTGTGTTGTGACGACAGGAAGTGACAGGTTTATCTTGACGTTTATTCTCCCGGTAGATCCATGAGTCTGCTCTACGTGCTAAGATCAGGCGGGAGGTGGAGCATCAGATGCAGACCCAGAAGACTGAACGCCGGAGAGCCAAGTCTGCCGATCTGGACAAGGCCAGAGAGTTGGTTGAACCAGAATTCAACCCCTGGCTCACTGAGTACATGCGCTGCTTCTCTGCTCGCTCACGATAGGAAAAAAAAAAACACACACACACACACACATAAAATACTTACATCAGGGTGATTCCAGACAAAAATACAAAATTAAAGCCATTATTGCCTATGACCACTAAAGTTTAAATACCCACAGCCGTAGAATAGTACGGAAGCGCATTGCATTCACTCATAATTACTCATAATTACGAGATCTTTTCTCGTAATTACGACATCCTGATCTTGTAATTACGACATCCTGACCTGATTATGAAAGGTGCCATACTGGCCACTGTATGGCATGTATGCGTGCAGGCGTCTGTATGCATGTATGTGTAAAGGCGTCTTCTTAGACGGTTCTGTTGCCTTAGCTACTCCTTGGGGATCTAGGATTTTTAACAGGTGCCGCACAGTTCTTTGAGTCACTGCAGCATCCCCGGCAGAATTATAGTCTGGAGTCTTTAAGTGATGGTTCGTAAAGGTTTATTGAACTCACCGTAAGAACTATGAAGAAAAACGGAAATAGCAGTTGATTAGCTTAAGCTCTGACACAGACAAAAAACGTAACAATCTAAAACAATGTTTTCTCAAAAAATGAACTTGAACAGGTGCAAACCTTGTGCCCATATCAGCCAGGTGCTAAACTAATACATCCGTAACCTTTTTATCACTGTTTTCCGTTGTTATGGCAACTTTTCCTTTCTGCCCGTTTCTTACTAACAACTTTCGTTTTTTGTACCTTCAAAATAAGAGCGCGACCGGAAATGTACCGACTGCAGTAACAAAACGGACTAAAATAAAGGACAAAAAAAAAGGAACAAACTATTACAATACTTTAAACTCTCAGAGGTCCGTTACAGTCACTACCAAACCAGATTGGATGCATTTCAAATGCATAAATTTGTATCCATGAAGCGTCCCGTGTTTCAACTGCTGCTGCAGAAACAGAGCGACATCCAGCACGTCAGACTGGGCTTTCCGCCTGAACAATCCTAACGCCTTGAGATGCCTGCGCAGTGTTGACATCCTCATTTTTTAGAAACATCAGTATTTCCCAGTGTCTCAAACCGAGAAGGTAATAATAGCAGATTAACTGCGATAGCGCCATCATTGCCACTGAGAGAGGATTTACAGAAGTTTCCTTTTTCTTTATCTTTTCTCGTAATTACGAGATCAGGATGTCGTAATTACGAGAAAAGGGGTCTATTTTTTTTTTATCCAGTGAATGCAATGCGCTTCCGTAAAATAGAGCATGGGGTGGATTGATTCATACAAAGGCTCTTAAATGTGTATCACACTCGCATTCAGGGTGCAAACTGACAAAACTTTGAAATTCACTGTGTGGCTTATTCCCCAAGATGTGTACTGTCATGTTTTTACATGAATCAATTGTATTATGTACATACAACAAGAACCATTTTACAGGGTATAAGAGACTCTTGTAAGAGTTGATTTGAAAGTGTAAGTGTAACTTAATAGATTTTTCGACTGAATAGAGCTATTTTGATTAGAAAGAAGAGTCTAAAATGCATTTTACAGCCATACAGCAAGCGTGTTCATGTCTTTTATACAGGGATATCAAACCACAGTGGACTAACAGGAGTAATGAAGGCACATGGCAGCCCGCTAAATAGTTTCAGCCACGTTCTTAAAAACGCACCTGAGATCTAATGAACATGAAGAATGTACATACATATATAAACATATAGACACAACTAAACACACTAATACACAGTAATGTGTCCGTTAAAGAGTTTTACAGCTTTGGATTTTCAGATCTCTTAGCGCTGTGACCTGGGTATTGTAGATTTAATAGTTTTTGTAGCAGTTCATGGATCAATCCTAACTGATTTGGTTTAGATAAATAGTAAATCACACTCCATCAAAGTCTGTGTAAAATCACAGTCATGTGATGTGGCACATTTTCTTTAAATAGTCTCATCACAACATTTGTGTTGGTTCTTTAGTTTAGTTCTTTAGCACTATTGCAGTGTGAAAATACATGTTTGACTTTTAAAGCCATAGGATGACTGAACATTGTGTTTCTGTGCTGCTATGGATGCTGCAGAGTTTCTGTTATCTATACTGACTCATCATCGGACTCTTTCTACCACAAAAGATATCATATTCAAAATGTCATACAGCTACATCAGGTTCCTACTAAGCATAACAATCAATTGTTGAGGCCAAAAATCTTCATCATTACTGTTTCTGGATATGCTTTAGAACCAAAAGTGGAACCATAACAATGATGGACATGAAGCTGACGCTAAATGAACGTCAGAAGTACATATTGCTGATTTACTGCTTACTGGTTAAAGCAGTATACGCTCTGAAGCAGGAGCACCACAGCACTTTGATAAGTAGTCACCTTTCTGAAATAATGTGTAGATATTAATGTAGATACAGAATTTCTTGCTACCTATTTGGCTTTTCATGTAATTGTAATCTCTGTATTATTTGTTCTTATGTGTGTAAAATCAGAGAATTGTATTTGTACTTGCAAAAGAAAACAAAAATGGACTTGTAATCCTTTGTGTAATGGATCTGGTCTTTTCATCATCAAAACCACGAGAATCAGATCTCTCCGTTTCCTCATGTCAGTAATCATGAGAAAATCAGCGCTGTTCCATAAAAACTGAAGAAAAGTCTGTTTCTCCTTTGCACAACTGTATGTATTGATGTTATTGATGTGAATATTGTGGAGAGAAAAAGGTGGACATTTAACATTTACTCAGAATTGTTTTAAGTATTACATTACTCGCTATTGTAATGATTGAGCTGATCAGTGTTTCTAAGTTAAACCGGAATATAGATCAAACAAAACATGTGAAATCATGTGCAGTATTTATGATACTTTGAATAATTGCCTTCAAGCCAGATCGTTTTTTATATGTCGTGAACTTTGACAGTCTCAGAAAGGAAGAGTGGAACAAGACCGACTTCACTTTTTTTAAAGTCAGGTACTGAGACTAAACTTTTAAATTAAGATTCGCTCAATGTTGAATCAGCTCTCTTACTTGTCACGTGCAAGTTTTCTTTACAATGTATAGCAGAGATCCATCAAACCTAAATATTCCTTTGAGAAAGGACATAGTCATCACATAAGATCAGAAATGTAATCAGGCATAAGGAAGAAGAAATAAGAGTTCATGACCGATAAAGCATCAGAAGTACTTACAATACAGTACATTTTACCTATTGACAAACTCTACAGTGGAGTCTGGCTTCAGTGAAAAAGTTTCTGCTGTTCCTCACATATTTAATTGATGACATTAGGGGCGCAACAATTACAGAATACTGTAAAATGACATGATACTTAACTTTTTTCTGACTGTACATATTTTATTTGATGTGGAAATAAAGACTGGTGATGGTAAATGGTGTGGTACAAAGCTTTTTAATAAAACAATTTTTTACACCTGTTCATCTCCACCAAATTACACATATTATTCAGAAAAGAATAAGAAATTAAATCTCTGAAGAAAAACCATCAATAACGCAATGGACCATCTATATTTGTTGTAGTTTTTATTTTAAAAACATATGCTTTTATCATACACAATAAATTAAAAATCCATGATATTCATAATGACGAGAAAAACAGACATCCATAAATAGACAAAGGACTTGATGACAAACACAAGACAGCGACCTGACGTGGAGCAGCCAAAGCCACTATCAAATAAATTCTAATATTTCTACAGTTTGAAGTGTGCTTGATTTCAACGTGTAATGCATAATTGTCAAGGGTCTAAAATGTTATAAAGATTCAAAACAAATTCAAGCATGTTGTGATGCTTGAATACACCTATGCAAAACACTCCTAAATCTAATTCCCTAGTTGAATTGTTTTGTGTCGAGAGTTTCCTGTGGCTGAACTGAACATAACAAAATCAAACACACATCAGATAGTTTCATACCATTGCTCAAACTTAAAATGCATTCACTTAGTGTGACCCCACAGCTGGCAGCAGTCAGCGAGGCTTTCATGTAAACAGGCATCATTTATAAATGAGGGATCAGTCATTATTGGAATCTTTTGGATAAAAGTGTGTTTCACTGTCACATGAGTCACTTAACTGAATGGTAAATGCTGAACATGCTACTGTAAATTAAAAGATGACATGACTTTCACACAAATGATTTAAATAAACCATTGCTCACAATATTTCTTTTTTTGCAATCTATGAGCTTGACACTGATAAAACAGTAGCTTCCCAGGTAAACATGTAAGTCCATAATGTAATCCACATCAGCTTGTCCCATTTACAAATAAACATAATTGCTGCAAACAGTACGCTGCCCATGTATACTGCTTACACGTTGCCAGTGTATTGTGGCAAACATGATATTAATACAGTGGAGCATAAAACAGATGCAGGATATGATATCTACTTTAATATACATATAATATCTCTTCATAATGAAATACTCTGATATTTTGTTTGAGAAAACATGCGTCAGTCTCTATATACAGAAACACTGTACAGTGTACAAGATGCTGCAGGGCCATGGAGGAGATTCAGAGAGATACTTTACTGGGAGAGTAAGGAAAGGAAGTTCACCGGCAATCAGAGGAGGTGTGTAGAAAAGAGAGGTTCCATAGTAGGGGAGGATGTTGGATATGCATGTGGTTAAATAAATTGTTTTTTAAATTAGTTTTCTTGCAAAGAGTTATGTGACAAAATGGATACCTTATCAGATTGCAAACAAATAATGAAAACATAATGACTTTTTTCAGCCTACACACTGGCCAGATTGAAGTTATGTACTAAACTGGGAAGTTAGCAGGTGTGAGGGCAGATAAGTAGAAAGGTGGGTGAGAGAGAGAGAGAGAGAGAGAAGGTACGTACTTAATGCACATCCTGATTGGAGGGCGAGGAAAGGTCTCGTCCAATAGTGGAGCAGAATGTTGAAGGGTGGGCTGTCTCTGGTTACCTTGGAGATGCTCAGAGTTCTGAGGGGGGCTGGGAGGTGCAGCCATAACAACAAAAGTTCTGAAGATTGATGTGAAAGGTCAAAGGTCAGAGAAGAGTCACCAGCATAGCAACCTGAAACCTGGTTCCCCCATGGCTGTTCTCCTCCTGGACTTCACAAACCTGTCAGAAACACACTGATCACACGCACAAAGAGAGACATAAAACATAATCATTCAATTTTGACTTAATGAGCAACTCTTATTAACTCATTATTGGGGGAAGAATAGCTTATTGCTCTCTATCGTGTAGTTACATTGTGGCCCAACAACAATTAAAGCATATCAGTGAGCATTGCACTGGCTGACACAAGTCTTCATAATGATGATGTACATGGGCACTGTAGTTTGCTGTAGTGGCTGAAGATAGTCCCTAAAAATAACCTATTTATGCTTGTTTTGTTTGAGTATCGTTTCCTAAAAACTACAGTGCACAGCTGTTTTAGGAAATTTTGCCTTTAACTTGAAGAAATAAAGAACTATTACATGTTTGAAGATTTAAGTCTTCAATAGCAACATATGGATATGGGGCTTAGAGCCAGACAAGCTGGGGGAAACAAATGCACTGTTAGTATTGGTCAATTCATTGGATAAGTTGACAAAAACTAAATATAGAATATATACAGCCTTATCCTTTCAGTGACTAGTGATTGATTAACAGCATGTCAATCTTCCAGAATAACTGTAATGAGGGCATCTCAAAGATGCTTCCTCTCACATGTATTCAAGATGCAGCAAAATAAATAGGTTTTCGACAAAACTAAAACTGCTCTTAGAAAATAAAAGCATCCCTCTGAATTTTTTATTCAGACTGGGGTAAATCTGAAGATGAGCAATAGCAGACAAGCAGTGGCTGAGTGCAGCAGATGCACAGCGCTGAGAGAATGTCAAGTCGCTTCAAGCAGCTTATAAGCTCTGGCACTCTTAATGAAAAACCTTATTCTGTGGCTCACTGGCCCTTTCACCTTGTCTGTGCGCGTTACTGGGCGCGTCCACTAGCAGCCACAATCCTGGGTACCCTGTGGCTGACCACGACGAGGAGAACGCAGCTGTCGTAGTGCAGCGTCACCATACTGGATACCTGAACCCATCCTCTCTGGATCCAGCTCCCCTGAAAATCAGACAAAATGAGTGAGGACAGAGATGTGAGAGACTGGGCTTCATGATGGGATCTCAACCAACTCTGAAAAGATGGCATTTATCTTTGCAAATAATATTTTTTTAATAATGAATTATGTTGTTTTGGCTTTAACTTGAAAACATGCTCGATGAGGACTGCTACAGTGCAGGGTCTGGAGTCATACATAAGCCTGTCTTGTTGATCCTGTGAGGATAAGAGGGGCTTTAGAGTCGGGGGTTATGGTTATAGGTGAGAATCGCAGTTCCTACCTGACTCTATCTTGTTAAGGATTTTCCGAGCGCACTGGACAAAAGCCTCTTCAACGTTCTCTCCTGTTAAAGCGCTGGTCTCCAGGAACATTAGCTCTGACGCGCACACACAAACACACACATGGCAGGTCAGTCCTTTGAAGTCTTGAAATACATTTATTTTAAGCAGTATAATTATTTACAGAACCAAAGTAAATTGTAATAATTTCAGAAAAATTAGATGCTGATTAAATGCCAAAACAATCCTTTCACTAACAATAATAGGTCAACACGTGGAGCTCCCTTCTACTGAGAGAAACAAGTTCCCCAGTTATGATTAGAGGTTTTGAGAGGAACTATCAAAGCATCACTAAATCATAAACTGTTGAGCCTACCGTTCTCTTGAGCGAAGCGTGAAGCCTCCAGGAAAGTGACCTCTCTGTCCGCATCCAGGTCCTTCTTGTTTCCACAAAGGATGATGACGATGTTCTGACTGGCCAGCATCCTGGCATCACTCAGCCATGTAGTCAGAGCGTTGTAGGTCTCTCGACTGCAGCGTACAGACAGAAGGGTTACATTGTAGAAAGGAGAGGGGAACTGACACCTAGGCGACTTGAAATCATGTTCTGTGATTGGCTAGGCTGATTTACCTTGTGATATCATAGACCAGCAGAGCTCCTGCGGCACCTCTGTAGTAACTCCTGGTAACAGACCTGACACACACACACATGCAGATAAACTCAAAGTCAATGTAAGCATGTGGTCAGATATTATGAAAATGTACATGAGGGCGAAGAGGCCTGAGGGACATAAGTGGTTCCCAAATTCTGATTTGTCATTGAAGGACTGCTTGAATCAGTCAAAAGCAGCAGACTTGGTGAGTCATGATGCCCTTCTTTCCTTTGAAAGAACAAACAACCCCCTTTTTCAAAGCAGACATTTTGTCTTGTCATTTCAGAAAAAGCACAAATGGAACTAATGATATTAAAAATGGCTCTCTTCAACCAATCACGACAATGCAATGCACTAAATTAATGTAATTACATCTGTGTTTGTCAGAATGTCTCATGTCCCTGAAACATGTATATGTTACCTCTGTCTTTCACCAGAGTAGTCAAGTGTGGTACAATAGATTTTAACAGTATGCATGTGGTTGGATAGAAATGACTGATGTTTACAGGCTCCGAAATGTGTTGAGAAAGAGGAGAAGAGGATTAAAGCCACTGAAAGTTGTGTTTGTATGTATTTTTACCTACCTGAACCTTTCTTGTCCTGCAGTGTCCCAAATCTGCAGTTTGACCATTTTGTTGACCACATTGATGATCTTAGAGCCAAACTCTACTCCAATTGTGTGGTTGGATTCATCCTTAACTGAAAAACAAAATAAAATGGGTTCATTATGCAAGACATAGTGATGACCTGCAGTGTATCTTTTCAGTGAGTAAAATATGCATGGCACTGATCCTTAACTGGACTTAACACATCTCGAGAGATACTGTTTTCTCAAACCGACATTGAAAAAGACTCATCTAATTTTCACATGTTAATATGCGTTAATTACTAAACACTACAATACTGCACTTACATTAGAAGTCAGAGCAACTATCTGTTAACTGTAAATAATGAACGGTGTGTTGTATCTTTCTGACTTACATCTCTTCTCTATGAACTGGTGCAGCAGACAGGATTTGCCCGTTCCAGCATTCCCAATCACCAGGAATTTAAACAAGAAATCTGAAGTAAGAAAACACAGAAATTATCATTTGTACATCCAACACAATATTTGTCTTCTTTTGTTGCAGCTATCATGATTGTAATAGCTAGAGCCATAGCTGTGCCATTAGTATTGTCAATATCAGCTTATCACAGTTATATTAATATCAATGTATACATGCCATCTAATATGTATTAAGACATTGCAGTACAGAAATGTAAAAAAAAGTAAAGTAAAATGTTGCGCTCAGTACATGTCTTAGTCACAATTATTTAATAACCATATTTCATTTTGCGTGTTTGTGTTAAAATATAAATAGCAGCTAGAGGTATCACTTTTCCCTTCAAACGGTATTACATCCTAAAACACACAGGAACAGAATACAGCATAGTGGTAAACAGCTTTAAGGGTGTGCAATTATACACAGCTTTGCTTTACATACAGGCATATGGATGGTGGTGGGACTGTGTATAGTATAGTAGCTCCACTTCCTAAAAGCCTCATCGTCTTTATGTAAAATGTTGAAACTATGACACCAATCCACCACGAACCAATGCATCGCCTCGATATGTATCCCCTGCGTCTCGTGTATTTGCAATATAGTACAGGATACACAGCTCAGTCTGATCTCCATACCAGCCTCATCGTCCGCAGCCCTTTCCCCTGTTGTCCGCTAACCTCTGTAGGGATTTGTAACCTTCAAAAAACAAATATTTAATCTGCACAGCCAGAGTGAAATCTACTGTATAACCTCTCTGGTATTACTTTCGCTGACATCGCATTTTGTGTAAGGCCAGCAGCCTTCCGTTAGCCTGTCTGCTATCTGTTTACGGTGAGAAAAGGCTCTCTCGGCACACCTGCCTCATCCCGTGTCTGTGGCTACGCGAAGATATGAACGGCGGCCCCTCGTCCAAACAGCCTCCTTACCGTAAGACTCCGACATCGCCAGTGTGGCGTTGTGACAGCAAAAAGGAAGGAAATGAGAAATAGAAGTTGACAAGACGGATAGCACGCTAAGTTAAGGCAAATAGTCCTGTTGATAATTTCCGCGGATTCCAGCTGATTTTCCCCTACGACTTTCCGTAAGTGATTCGTTTCTCTTTTTTTCAAAATAAAAGCCGAGCCGAGCGACGTAATGTCTGCAGGCCGCCGCAGGGGGGCGCTGTTTGAACAGCGAACAGCGGTTTGAGGCTTCTGACACAGACTTCTTTCAATACCATTCAATTTAGTCGAAAGTTTGTGATAAGTGTGTCCTTAAAATAATATTAAAATCAACAAAGTGTGTAATGATTGTGTATATGATGGAATTACCAAACAATCATTAAGATGTAGCGAGGAAATACTCCACTCACAACCTACTCTCCAGACCAGAAGGCGGCGGTTATGTCCGTGTTGCTACCAGCGATAAACCTCAAAGAAGAAGAAGAAGTGGCTAGTGGGCTAGCCTGGCTACAGGCTTTATTTAGGGAAATATGGCTGCTGTGCTCCCCGTCAGACCGCCATGCGACAGTAATCCCGCTACTCCTGGAGCACAATCCATAAAGGTAACATTTATATTCCCCGAACTACAACAACAACAATAGCCACGCGAATAATACTGATCTCAGTTCACGGAGCTCTGCGCGGTGTCTGGCTCCTCAGCTAACGGCTAGTTATCTATCCGACGGCTCCCTGCGTCCATGACTGGCCCTTCTGTTTTCAAATGTGTCTTGGGAGATCGGGGTGGTTTGTTTGGTCTGTGTTCGCAAACATGCATGTATATGGTTTATGCCCACAGGAAAAACACAAAGTCAAACTGTGATATGAGTGGTTTGGCAGTGGTAACGTGAGCTTCTCTCTGTCTTTGCTTTCCCAGTTACCAGCTTGCCAACTCAACATACTTGCTCATGTATTTGTTTTGTTTACTACCGTCCTAAATTTGCCGTCATTTTCACAGATGCATGTGTTGTAAATAGCTCCATATGGATAACCAGATATATCCTTATTCTGATATAAAAGTAGTACACTACAGACAAGAAAATCCCTCAAATTAAACGCATTAATGTAAGCTACTGTTGTTTTTGAAGTATTCAAATATTTCTTGATGTTTTTTTAACCAAAATACTTAAAGAAAAAGCTATAAAGTCTAAAATGCACATTGGTTTTAGGAATTCATTTTTTTTTTAGAAGTGATGCTGAGGTCCGGAGATATCAACATTTTTGAGCATGAGCGTTTATTGCTTATTGTTAAACCTATGTAGTCTATGACTTCAACATACAATGTTTTTAATATATTGCGGACAATTGTGTTTGCATGCAGATTTGTGAAGCTGTTTCAATAATGTCCTTATACGTTCAATCTTCTGCTGCTAGAATGTGTGTACGTGTGACACAGGCCACCAACTGTACAGTGTACTGCTGTGTATTGTCTAATTACTGAAGAAGCAAGGGCTGTGCTTGTGTGGGCTGTAGGTTCAAAGGATAAATATGATAATAAATTATGAAAAAATACAGCCATGTTTCTGCTTAAATCGGAAAGAGAGAAAGCAACATTAAGATTATCCTGGCTTTTATAATAAGCACCCTGTGAACTTCCCCCAAAAAGCAAAATTGGGATATAGTGATTTCTATACCTCCTGTGAAAAAGTCGAACTGTTTGATTCTTTGGTCTCAACATATCACATAAAAAACAGATAAGTCAATAATTGTGTTGTTAATTTTCCTCTGTAGGAGGATGCAATTGAAGAGGATTCCAATGATGGCAGCCACCTTCCCAAAAGAAGGAGAATGGGTTCAGGAGACAGCTCTCGAAGCTGTGACACCTCCAGTCAAGATCTTGGGTGGGTTGGCTTGATCATTGGCAAGGAGCAATACATTGGCATTGCTTAATAAGTTATTCGCTCACACGGTTTCATTGTTATCATATAATTCTGATGTATAACATGTGTTAAAAACGAAAGATGTAACTGTAGTCATCTTCACACTCATGCGTTCCCATCTTACACACATTATTTTAAAATACAATTTCCCCATAGTATTTTGGTTGAATTTGCTGTCCTAGCTGAGAACCTCTTAGTCTCTCTCAGCTTCCTATAATATTCTCAATGTTCATTAAGAGATACCGCCAAAGACTGATCTTTGAAAAAAGTTTTTATCCTTGACCCCTGTTGTCTCTTAACCCACCTTCCAGCCCGACCTATTTCCCGGCAGAGAACCTGACAGAGTACAAGTGGCCTCCAGATGACACAGGAGAGTATTACATGCTGCAGGAGCAGGTCAGCGAGTATCTGGGAGTCACGTCCTTCAAGAGGAAGTACCCTGGTAAGACTGAAGTCAAAATTGTGCTCAGGGGAAAAATGCTACTCTATCTCTCAAAATACAATTGATTCAATACTATAACAATATTGATTTGCTAAAGTTGTTAATTTCCAAATATTATTGCTGGAATAATAATGCAATGGCAATATTAGCTGTTTGTCTAGTGTCATATTGACGATAATAACACTCTTTTTACTCATGTTCTGACCAGAGGAAGAAGGGAGCTGTCTCTTGGATAGTGATGTTGTTTCTTTGTCACTCTGTAGATATGGACAGAAGAGACTTGTCTCACAAAGAGAAGCTTCACCTGCGTGAACAGAATGTCATTACTGAAACACAGTGCACTCTGGGTAGGAGCCACACCGAACACTCTCAGACCAGATATAATTGTTTCATTACATTCTCTTAACTTAGTGCATTTAGGATGCAAATAGTCCGGCACCTCGGTGCAGTCCCGGTGTGTGTGTGTGTGTGTGTGTGTGTGTGTGTGTGTGTGTCAGTGTATGTCAGTGTATCTTTTGTTTCTTTTTAGGTCTGACAGCTCTGCGCAGTGATGAGGTGATAGATCTGATGATAAAGGAGTATCCCATCAAACACTCTGAGTATTCAGTCATACTGCAGGAGAGAGAGCGGCAGAGAATAGCTAAAGAGTACTCTGTAAGTATATAAGCTAACGGAATACAAGAAGGCTGATGATTACTGTGTAATTCATTTAATGATGCGTCTACATATGTGAACGCATCTCTTGCGGTCTCTGTCTATTGTCTTTTGTAGCAAATGCAGCAGCAGAACCCTCAGAAGGTGGAGGCCAGCAAGGTTCCTGAGTACATTAAGAAGGCAGCTAAAAAAGCAGCAGAGTTCAATAGTAACTTCAACAGGGAGCGTATGGAAGAGAGGAGAGCTTACTTTGATCTACAGACCCATGTAAGTACTACCTAGAAAAACAGGAATTCAGAAAAGTTGTTGTCAAGTGGTTGGGTGCTCATTATTGAGGACTCAAAGGCTTTGCTTTGATTTGTCTAAAAGACAAAGATGTTTAAGAAACACTACATATAACAGTTTTGGGGAATATAGTGATTTCTATCAATGTGGAAATGTCAAACCACGAATTGGATTCAGAAAAGACCTTTGTATACTTCTAAAAAAAAATTTAACATGAACTTTGTGTTTTCTCAGATTATCCAGGTGCCCCAGGGCAGGTTCAAGGTGCTGGCTCCAGAGCTGACCAAGGCGGGGCCTTACCCGGTGGCTCTCATACCAGGACAGTTCCAAGACTACTACAAAAGGTACAGTTCACACTATTTAAGATGACAAACCTCAAAATTCTGTTCCCTTTTTTCTGTGTGAAATGGATAGTTTATGTTCCTGTATTGTATATTACTGTGCTGAATGTTTTGCCCTGATGCAACAATATTTTGTGCATGACAGGTACTCTCCCAATGAGCTGCGATACTTGCCGTTAAACACAGCTCTGTTTGAGCCTCCACTGGATCCAGAGCTCCCTGCGCTGGACTCTGAACCCGACTCAGATGACCCTGAGGATGGCAAGGGTGACAAAAAGAAGAACTCCTCTGTAAGATATTCGGCTGTGTACAAATACTCTAGTAGCCCATATGTGTCAGATCATACGTCCATCTTGGATAAGTGGTGCAGATGCTTACTGGTAGATGTCTTTTATGCAGTTATGCAAGCAACTGCATGATTTACCTCGACTAATCTGGACTCGGATATCTACATGACTTCACTCTTAAGCCCCCTGTCCTTCACTCTTTCTCCTTCCCTTTCTGTCTCTCTGCAGGACAGTTCTTCAGGCAACACGTCAGACGTGGAGAGCCAAGAGGGGGGAGGGAAACTGGGCCACAAGTCCAAAGCCAAAGAGAGGACGTCCACACCTGGAAAAGACGGCACCCCGCGCCATTCTGCCTCCCACAAATCCACCCCAGGGTACAAGGTAGAGGACAAAAGCACCTGAACTCTTCTCCAACAACAGCAGCAGCACTTTTCTACCCCCTCCTCCTCTTTCTACTACTACCACTCCCTTACTCCATTCATCCCGCCACCCCTCCCTAGCTTTCTTCACTTTGTTCTCCGGCTTCTACCGTTGGGTCAGCTTTTCAGCTGGGACAACCTGACAGACACACTCACACACTCACACACACAGTCACACTTTGGGGGTCCTCTCTCCAGTTTTTGTTCTTATGATTGCCTGGTGGCTTTTTTTTTCCTCTTCGTACCAGACTGTAAGCAATAAGACCATTTTAAAGGAACAGTTCACTTGTTTCTTTTTCAATGCACTTTCACTTTTCTTTTTTTCAGCGAAGACAAATTTGAACTTTAAAAGTTTTTCATTTTTAATGTCTTCAATGTACCTCTTGTCTGTCCTCACTTGTCAAAAAGAGATATTTCCTAGACAAGTAAGTGGATGTTTTGGCTGCTAGTTTTCCTTTTTTTTAAAGAAAAGTCTTGTTACTCTGATATAAAACATATAAACCACATTCAATTTGTGGTTGCTTTTAAAAAGTAGTTGATGTTAACACTAGAGACTTTTAACATTTATATCTTAAGTGTAGAAGGCACTTAACCCTCATATTTTAAGTGTGTATTGATATTATAATATGCTTTCATTATACACCATGTGATGTGCTGTTTATCTGTTAATACGTATCAAACAGCTGTTTGACATGAGGTTTTCCTGTCCTTATAATGTCATCTTGGAGAGATGAGGACATGCTGACCTTGTTCACACTGTTGCTGAGCTGAGCTGAGCTAGAAGTAGTCTGTATGATGTCTGTCTGGATTTTTACTCTGCTGGACAACCCCCACATCAGCTTACTTTTCGTTCATACCCAGTCATGGCACGTCGTTGGTAATCATTTTAAATAAATACCTTGAATTTAATCTAAATGTTCAAATGATTGTAGATGGCGGGGGAAAGTATTATTTTAGTGTCCCATTCGCTCCCTATAGCCTAGAAACTTTGATATTTGATTCATTTTTCTAATCCTTAAACTTGCAGATAAAAATACCTAAAATATGCACGTATATTACCGTTAAGGAGAGTATGATGGTCCAGTTGAGTTCAGCTCAGCTTTGTGGTGTGGGCATGGTCCTTTTCTAGTGTCTGTTACCAGTTTCAGTGTGTTTGACTTTAAGTCCTCAAATCATTTTGCATATATGCTTTTGAGCTTGCAGACATGGCATGGCATGTTGGTAGCCAGAATTAACTAGTTAACTATTAGTCAGTAAAATAATGTCCCTGTACTGTTTCTGTGATGAGCACAATAGAACCTATAGATGTAATACCCTTCAGGCATTTCTAATTTGAGAAAATGCTCTATACCGAAGTGAAAAGATCAATATTTTTGTAGCTCTGGTAAATCAGCCAAAGTAAAATACATGTAAAGTTGAAATGTAGCAGTCTCTTTTCAGTGGTAGAGTTTTCATCCATTTTTAAAACCCAAGTTAATGGTTTACAGATGTCTAATTATTGTTCTCTCCTCAAAAGACACCACATGTGACTGCAAAACTTTCAGTAAGTGATGCAGGTCGCGAGCTGATTAACGTGACCTCGCTCTGGTCTGACTACCATCTACAGTCTGTGCAGTGGTTAATGATGAACACATGATTAGTAGAGTGGTAATTAATAAACGGCTCATGAATAAAAACCAATTCTGAACAACAAAGGAATTAGTTTAACTAATTGCCTCTTCAGCAGTATTTTGTTCCGAATGTGTCAATGTTAACATGTTGAATATATAGTATATTGCACCATTAACATGACATGTTAAACTGTTAATGTTGTTCAGGTTAAGGATTCGAGGAAATCAGTCACTCAAAGCTGTGGCTCAACAGCCTTTCTGTAGCTTGTAGATAGAGGAGACATTTTTGGAGGTAAAAGTATTGTGTTCAATTAATTAATTTGTTAATTAATTAATTTCTTACGTAGCTGCATAGAGTAATATTATATTAATTAAAAAAATGTTTTACAGCGTTTACCTTGATACCGCTCTTTGTCTTCCTGAGAACGTGCAGTGGCTGATCCTTAGAAAGAGCTCAGAATATTTGTTATTTTGTGTGTCAGACATATTGAATGAACGAATGATATTAATGAGATCCATTGTCATCACTATGAGTTGCAAGGCTGAGTAGAGTCCAGTTTCATTAGATAATGTGCATTGGGCCAAGGCATATGGGAAGTTATGAGGCACAGCTAACTGGTTAGCATTACCTTATCACTTATTTACTTTACAGAAATCTCAATTAAAGTACAAACATGATGTTTAAACCATATGATCCGCTGATCTTTAAAGTTAGTTGACTTAGTTGTGTCTAAGTATGTATTCCTCTGTCTGAATTATACGTAATGTTTATAGATATATGGCCAATACAAACTAGTTACAAGATCATATAAAAGCAAATGCACCTGAAAGTGAGTTCTGACCGTTTTTTCTTTTATGTGCATAAAATACCGCATTTCTTGTGTTTACCAAATTCAGTTAATTTAGAATAAAACGGGATTCAACCTCATGAACTGCTCCTGTTCTATTTTTCTGTGTGGATGTTTCCACTGAAGAAATGTTATGACTGTGCAGCCATCAAGCAGACTCTTAAGACTTAATGACACTGCTTGTAATGTAAGCATTTCATGTGGCCACAAATACATTTATACAGTTGTCAAGAGTCAGCTCACAATAGCAATAAGGATTTCACTAAAGACGTCAAGGTATGAACTGTTGACTTTTAAGTAGAAATATAAATGAGACTATATATTTGCATATGCATCAGGAGCATGTATGAAAATCTACACGGCTCTACTTTTTTCTTATTTCCCCCTTCTGCTGCTGTCTGTCTATTAGTTTAATTCTCTGCTTTGTTTCAATTCTTGAATTTTCATCATTTCCAAACCATGTCCTTTATTGACCCAAAGTATTGTACCTATGGCGGTTTAGTGTAACCTGCTAACTTCCTGTGAGGGGACATTTAATGAAGGATGTTACTATCTTGAGACTTTTGAAGTAAATGGACTGCTATATTCTTGAGTAACTGGAAAGCCAAGTTAATTTCGCAGGACATATTTGTTTATATTTGATGACAATACTTAGACGTAAAATAAACTTACCTTAGCACAAACATATTTTATGCTCTTAAAGTCTAGACTGTTGCAGTCAAAATATAAAACCTTGCTCAATCTTTCATGTTTTAATGTTTAAACAGAGGAATTCATGTTTTAAAAGTGTAGCATGTTTCTTGTTCATCTCCATGACATCCTTCTTTAAATGTCCCCAAGCCTTATCTTTCTGCTCTGACCCTGTTAAACTGAAAGCTAAATTGCATAGAAAGCAACTGCAAGATCGTTTAATTAAATCTGCTCCAAAGTAAGCCATCACTTGACTAGAGTGACAATACATCTGCTGTAGATTACAGGTGCCACATGCATGCAAGAGGCACCCAACACCTTCTTGTATTTTTACCATAAGATATACTTTAATGTCCTGGTACAGTTTACTGTGAAGCGTTCTGTTTAGTGCGCTGAGGCCCAGTAACCTGGGGGTGTTCCTTGCCACAAAGAAAACAACAAAGAACTAGCTTGGGAGCAATAAAACAATCAAATTTAGTCGGACAGCAGCTTTGATGCCATGTGACACAGTTTGTGTAGTCGGCATATAATTAATATAGTGTGGCCCCAAATGTAGAAACACCTTCATTAGTCAAGATAGAAATGCTCTTTGGGGATTTTTTTCTCCAGGCGTTAAACATTTGTTTAACTAATATATTGTCCATGACTACAGGATACACATGTTTTTTATAGCATTATTCTGCCCTTGCAGCCTAAGGTCATTCCCAATGCTATATGTGGCATTTGCCAGAAGGGTAAAGAGGCCAACAAGAGGGGCAAGCCAGAGGCTCTCATTCACTGCTCCCAATGTGATAACAGCGGTAAGTTAACACTGTTCATTTTAAAGGACCGTTCTGTTTGTTTTCAGACACAACATCAACAAAATGTATTCACTTTTAATGCCAGTTGTATTTGTTATTGTATAAACGATTCTCCCCAGGATAAAATGATTATAATAAGATTAGTAGTATCATAAATCTGTTATCCCTCTGACTCTCATTTAACCTCAGTTATCATCATCATCAGAGATTATCATTGAATAATGAATCATTGCTATTATAAGTAAAGGAAATGTTGAGTTTCCATTGTTCCGCCAGTCAACTTTCTTTTATTGTGTATAAACAAGTTTTATACTTTCAGGCAAGTGTTTAAACTGCCTGGTTAAACATTAAGACAGTACAATTTGTATAGTTAAAAGTAATGTGTATATAAATTCCCTTTTCTAATTATTTATACTGACTGAGTATTTACAAAGACAAAGTGGTTCAAAGTGTCATGGTTTTCATCTGTTGGCTGGTGAAACATTGGCAAATTTAGAGGCAGTTATGAACACATGGAGAAAAAGGTTATTTGTTTGTTTTTAGATGGTTCTGATTAATATCAATGGGTACCGTTTAACTCTATATATGTTTAAGTATTCCCAACAAGCTTATGTTACAATAGATGTGAGTAGATTATAGATGCTTTCTGTTTATTTTTAATGGTCATGTCTTACTACATGTAAAGAGTCCTCTGAATTAACAGGACAGTGTATTCACATGTGTGCGTGTGTGGAAGCACCTGTTCACTTAGTCGGTTTTTGGGTCTCGTGTGTGTGTGTGTGTGTGTGTGTGTGTGTGTGTGTGTGTGTGCGTGCGTGTGCGTGTGCGCGCATGTTTGCTTCTGTCCATGTGTCTTCGTGTCCGCACACTTTAGGCCACCCATCCTGCTTGGACATGAGCAAAGGGCTGGTGGGTGTGATCCATACGTACCGATGGCAGTGTATGGAGTGTAAGACGTGCACCGTGTGTCAGCAGCCCCACCATGAGGACGAGATGATGTTCTGTGACAAATGTGACCGCGGGTACCACACGTTCTGTGTGGGCATGGATTCCATACCTACTGGTGAGTGGATGGGCACAAACACAAGCATACAGTGAATCTGTTATATTGGCAGACCGATACGCAACCACACACTCGGGGACTGGGCAACAAACACAACAAGAGAAAAGCAGACTTGTACACACAAAATGTCCATTAGTCATTCACCACCTTTTCTTATTTAATGTAGGTTTGTTTGTCTCTTTCATCTTGATAAATTACTTCTCTCTGTCTCCTCAGGCCTTTGGGTATGTGAGGTTTGCGACAAAGATTTCACGACACCCAAGAAGAAGGGAGGAGCGAAAACGCCCAAGAAGTCCAAATCGGCTCAAAAATGATCAACAGCATCAATAACCACGATACCTTGACCAAATTTGACACAAATGCACATTATTGCATTTGTTCAATCATTTGCAGAAGTGATACATTTAAAATAACATACAAATTAAACAAAAGTGTATCCCTCCTTCCAAATACCAACAATCCAAACACAAGATCTTAACCTGCTGCTAGTCTTTATTGATTGACAGGTCTGTAAATACACAGGTTAACACGAGTGAACAAGTGTATTGATCTTTTCTCTGAGAGCTCTGATGAAATCAGTAACGCAGGCCTATAATTTGAATCGCAATCAGTTAAACACTGAATTTACTTGCCATTTACTTGCCAACTCAAACTTTGAATATTGTATGCAATACCTCAAATGTACCTCAACATAATCCAGATTAGGCATTAACAGTAGCATAGCAACTCTTGTTTTGTAATGGTAGACATTGACATCATACATAAATAATGTCAACAAACAAACTGTTAGTCAAATCCATCCAAATGTGCTGCATCAAATCCTGTGATCTGCTCACCACTTACAGCATCAGTGCATTCCTACTTTATTAAACTGATATTGTAGTTTCTCTCAACATTTCTGCAGTGGGAAAAAAAATTTCAGTTAAACAAATGGTGCTTTTGATCCGGTACTACTGAAACAAACAAGAGCTCACTGATGTGAATCAGTTACTTTCAAAACAACATTTTTTTGTATGGCTTTGTATTTTTGGTACTTTAAATTAACATTTATTTAAAGATAAGATTTTGTGTAATGAAATGTAATAGACGCTGTGGTAGACCTCATGGCTGCAGCAGGTATTTATGTTTCAGTCTTGATTACTGGAAGATATAGTGTCTCACTTAACATGTATTGATTTTGTCAAACCTCCACTTTTCATAATTATACAAAAATGTAACCACTCATAGTAATGACATTGAAATGTAACATCCATCAGCTATGATTAGATAACTGGTGTTTTTGCAGTCGACTTGAAAGTTTTTTTTTTTTTCTGTTTTTGTTATATTATTTTGTATTGTCCCTCAGTAAGCAGTTTTTTGTAATAGTTTTTTGTTAATGTCATAGTCACTGAATTGTGTATTTCTTTTTTTCATTTCTTTTTTTTTTAATAAAAACAACGTGGAAATTACTCCCTGTCATCCCAAATCTATTGTGTGCCATTTTTTTAATTGAACAATTTTGATACCAAAGATCAAAAAAATCTTTAGTGCAGAAGAATAGAAATTACTTTCATTTTACATTTTAAATTGTTAATTCGACAAACCTTTAATACCTTTAATGTTCCTTGGAAATTGAAATGATACAAAATAATGTTAGTTAAGGTAAGTTAATGTCCATGTAATTCAAATTAATATTGCAGACAAATTGTTATCACATGTCCTATAGGTATTTTTGGTCTAACGCATCCAGTCCACCGACTTCCTGTGGGGGCGCTCTCGCTCAGATTCCCTCCGAACACGCGGGTATGATGACCGTAAAAGAAGAGTCTGCCATATTACGGTGATACAGCGACTTTACGCGACTCAAGCTTCAACACCGTTGGTCTCCTGGAACAACAATGCTTTCCTCCAGTTCGTTTGGAGACCCCGGGAAAATGAAGGAGTATCATTACACCGGTCCGGTGGAGCACCGCTTCTCTCCTTACTCGTTCAACGGAGGGTGAGAGGCTTTAAATCGTGGGCTGGTTAGCCTTCTAGCTAACGTTACATACTAACGCTAGCTAACCGGTTTATATATCAAAGTAAACAAAGGTTAAGTTGATAAAGTACGCGAACAGAGCGAACTTTATTTGTTCAGGACATAAAGTATAATCCTAAACTTAAAATAAAGATAAAGGGAAAGCTAAACGTTTACTACAGTTTCAGTTTCGAAACAGTAGCTTAGCTTCCGTTAGCAAGTGTCTGGAGAAACGGACGAAACGTCTCCCTCTGGATGTGATGGGTTATAAAATGTTGTGTGCTTCGTGTTTTTCAGAACCGTACTAGCTGTTGCTGGGGAAGACTTCGCCATCGTAGCGTCAGACACCCGGCTGAGTGAAGGCTACTCCATCCACAGCCGCGACTCTCCAAAATGCTACAAGCTGTAAGTTTGCACCGTCACCTCCACCCACAGTCAACTGAGGCAAGATCGGGAGTATGAATGGACCCGTACTTGTATATGAAGACCCCGTGTCAACTTTTAAGCTATATCTGGTGCATTTACCTTCTATTTTCATAGTTCTTTGTAAATTCGTTGAAAGACAGTTAAATATGAAGTGAAAGCACTGAAGTTCCTGCAGCTCAACTTCACTTATCTCTTAAGATGAGGACTAGTTTGTTCCTGCTTGGTGCCCAATGACTTATTGTAGTGCTTCTCGAGAAAGCATAATTTTGGTGTCTGTCGTTTAAATCTGGTATTGCTTCATGAATCGAGGCCAAATGAACAATATGCTGCTCTGAGTCTCACAGATTGTTGTGCTTCCCCTCACAGGACCGACACAACCGTCATTGGCTGCAGCGGGTTTCATGGCGACTGCTTGACACTGACTAAAATCATTGATGCCAGACTAAAGGTGCGGCTGGTGCAACAGTGCTTTTCGGTTTCACGCTCTTCGAAGTCTCATCTTCAAAAAGATCTTATTCTGCTGACTCTGCTCACTGTCCTGCCGCTGCTTGAAAACCAGGGGCGTCTATTGATTGTAGTGGTTTCCAAGATGGTTGACATGAGGCTGACATTTTGTTATGTATTGCTGTCTTTAATGACGATAATTGTATTATTTTCAATTTGGGTTATTCTAAAAAATATCTAACCAGAAAAATCTAATTGTGTCATCATAGTTAATTAACACAAAGGGTGTCATCTTTGTTACCTCTCTTTACGTTTCACTGTATTCAGTTCTGCAGCCCCACAGAGGATGCCACAGGTCACTTAGTTGTTTCTAACACCTGAAACAATGTTCCTGCCCTTTTCTTAGATGTACAAACACTCAAATAATAAGACAATGACCAGCGGCGCCATTGCAGCCATGTTGTCTACCATCCTGTACGGCAGGAGGTTTTTCCCCTACTACGTCTACAACATCATTGGAGGACTGGATGAACACGGTGGGTGTAGCAATGCTGCAGACGTTAAGTGGAGTAAAGGTATCACGTTTGCCTGCATATGCTCTGGATTGTGTAAATTTAACAAGAAAACTGCATATTTAGTCTGTAGCTAATAGTAGCTTGTTGCCTCTATTGTGCTTCATTGATTCACACAGTAATTGTTATTTTTGTTGTGTCTTAGATGGAAATTGTGTGAAGCTCTGACTCTGTTCTTGTAATGACTGTTTTTATGTGCAATACACCTACGAATGAAGGCAAGGGAGCGGTGTACAGTTTCGACCCAGTGGGCTCCTACCAGAGAGACACCTACAAGGCCGGAGGATCAGCAAGTGCCATGCTGCAGCCCCTACTGGACAACCAGGTAACTGACACACTGCAGGTGGACCTGCCTTAATCCCTTTATGTTTAGGTATGCAGACAATATAGTGTGCCAGTTAAGTTTGCTTGCTTTGGACAAGGTACATTCATGTTTGTTTGTCTCTCTTTCCAACACGCCCTTCTGCAGATTGGTTTCAAGAACATGGAGGGTGTGCAGCACGTTCCTCTGACTCAGGACAAAGCAGTTCAGCTAGTCAAAGATGTATTCATCTCGGCCGCAGAGAGAGATGTCTACACCGGAGATGCTCTTCGGGTCTGCATCATCACTAAGGAGGGCATCAGTGAGCAGACTGTACCACTGAGGAAGGACTGAGGAGGGGAATGTTCTCTTTTCTCTGCTTTTCTCTTCGGTCTGTTCTTTCCACATTCACGTCTTGGTTTTTGCCCTTTAACACGGTTCTTAAAATAGGAGGGTTGATCCAGAATCTGTTTCTAGTGGCCTCTTAAGTCAAGCTTTTTCCAGGAAGCGGATTTTCCATTTTTTTTTTATATACACTCACAATTTGCATCAATTGAAATCCATACCTTTCTCCTGATTTCCAAAGTTATCCCATTCAGTTTCTGCTGTTATTCCATCCTTGTTTGTGGTCTAGAAACTTGATTCTAGATCAGCACTCCTGTTGTTAAGAAGCAAAGGACTCTCTTCACTCAATCTGCCTAGACTCCTCTATTTGGATTTTTCATTGTGTTTTGGAAGGATACATAATCTGTTCTTTTTACATTCTTAATAAATGTAAAGAATTGAAAATGTTGGTCTTGTTCATTGCTTGTCCACACATGGGTACTCCATCTTGAGTAGCTTATGCTGCTCACAGTGTTGCCCTAAAATATGTAATATTGTGGCATATTGCAGTTTTAAAGTATTTCTACTCCCTCAGGAAACACTACCGAGCAAAGACAGTCTTTCAAGAGTCAGTCTTTATGCACCATGAGCAACACCACGTTGACTTGATCTACGATAATATATGTAATGTTTCAACAAACAATATGCATCAGGTGGACAGTATAGTTTGACAAAGTTGCACTTTAATTGACTTGAACCCTCTTAGTCATGTTTTTTTTGTATGGTTCCTGATCAAAATCAACACTCCATGGATCTGAATTGGAAAACCATTCACAGGTTTTACATTATTGCAAGCTGCAAGTATCTCAGAATATTTTTAAAAATTTTAGCAGCCATTATCTTCAATCTGAGAAGTTTATGCCCAATCAAAACTTGAAAGAGTTGATATAGTATTGCCAGGCTCTGGGCCCTGACTATATATGTGAGCAGAGGGAAGGTCTATTTTTCCTTTGCATTATGTTTACACTTTAACCACATGCGAGAGTGGAAAGTTACTTTCATCATGTAACCATTTACATCAAATGTAATCTAAGAGATTCATGTTATCACTCAGTTGCTATTTAGGATTAAATACTTCCAAACACACCATGGTTGTGAACACACTGCAGCAGGGAAGGTATGGCAGGAGTCCTCTTCCCACATTTGCTCAACACAAACCATTTCATTATGTAGTTTGTGCCACCAACCTTTCATTTGGACAATAGCAACATGAAAAGCTCATAGAATATCCTCTCTCTCCTGCAGTGTTGTAGCCAAATTCAACCTGATCAGAGATGATGGGAGTTTTAAGTGAAATTAATAAATATTTATTTTTACTCAGTACTAGTTTGTTCTGTTTTTGTTGTCAATGTTGAAGACTTGTTTACACATTGTTCTAGTCCTCAGGAAGAAAGAGCCAAACGGAATTGCTCTCTGGTCAGCTTGTGAGCTGATGTACAAGGTGATTCAAATGAACAACAATAAACCACCTGCTTGCATACAACAGCCCCTGAACCAAGATTGTGGACCACCGCTCTGCATGCATCCATTCATGATGTTCACTCATATTTAGGGACTACCACGTATTACAGCAGGTTATCTCCCTACCCATACAGTGTTGGTGAAATGAACATCATTCTGCCCTTGACTACAAAACACACACACACACACACCCCACAAGTTACTCCTATAGACTGTAGGTCTCTAGTGGAATTAGTGGAATGCGTTGCATCTGTGCATTTCCTGTCAAACAAAAGAAGAAGATGCACATCCTAAATCCAGACTAGATATGGGTTCTCAACAGGTTCTGAGTATGTGGTGTGTTCACACTAGACATTGACAAATTTAAGTATCGCAGACAGTTTGATTGACATCTCACTCGTATTTTCATTTCCTGTTGATATAAATGCTAAAGAAGTTTTATATTTCTGTGGAACTGCTAAAAAAAAAAAGTGATATGTAAAATAGGTTTGGGACAGTGTCTGTAGCAGCACCGTGGAACTGTTACACTTTAATGGAAAGAGGACTGTGGATGTAAATGAGCCTTTTGCTATATCTCTGTATAAGCCATTAGATTTCAACTATTGAAATGTATTTTTATGATACGTTGTCCCCGTCAAATAAACGTGTATATAAATGAAACAGCCAATTTTAATGCTATGAATTAAACTTGATCTTTGCCTTTTGTCAAAATGTCTACCAATAAAAAGGCCTTTAGTGTGAGGGAATCTAAACGGTTTTCAACTATTAATAACTTGGTTCTATGCATTGTGCTTTTGATGGGTTGGTTGCTTTGCCACTATTTTTCCTAGGGTCGACATTTCTGGCATGGTTTTAATAAGCTTTATATTTTTATGAATACAATCTCCAGACCAATAGACTATACTTCTCCAATTAATAATTTGACATCAGTGCCATTATTCTTCACCACCTGAAAGAGTGAAAACACAGACTGTCATATTAATGCTCAGCAGGAAGACACAACACTTAATTACATTTTATTAAATTTTATTAACCCAAGTTAAATCAGCAACTGTAACAAGTGTTTACCCAACAACTGTTTTAATAATCAAAAGACTCTCTCACACATAGACACAGACAGTGTCCTCAGGCGTAGTACTGAAGGTTGGCTTTCTTCTTGGCCTGGACCTCCAGGATTCCCTCCATGTAATCTTCATGGTTCAGCTCTGTGGCCCCGCGGCGCAGCGCAATCATGCCAGCCTCCACACACACAGCTTTGCACTGAGCTCCGTTGAAGTCATCGGTGCAGCGAGCCAGCTCCTCGTAGTTGACGTCGGGACTGACGTTCATCTTGCGTGAGTGGATCTGCATGATGCGAGCTCTGGCCTCTTCGTTTGGCATGGGGAACTCAATCTTTCTGTCCAGGCGACCTGAACGGAGCAACGCAGGGTCCAAAATGTCCACTCTGTTGGTGGCAGCAATCACCTGGAAAATAGAAATAATAATAAATAAAAAAAATAAATAAATAATAAATGTAGTTATACTGTAGTCGTCACTCTGTAACACGATGCCCCCACGGTGACTAAAAAGACGGGCATTAAAAGAAGTTGGTGCTTAACTTTCCCCCCAAAGTAAAACCAACTTTTGTTGTTTTGGTTTTGTTTGTACATCAATTACACATTTTTATGTGTAGTTTGTTCAAATATGTATTGTGCTGTACTGTGTGCAAATATTTCATATTTATATATTTTTAAATCCCAAAATGATGCTGTGAATGAATATAACTTCCCGAAATACTCAAGAATGACAATTTATATAAATATATATGTGATGCAACAGCTGTTTTTTGGTGGCAGCATATTTACCTTGACCTGCATGTTGGGCTGAAATCCATCCAGCTGGTTGAGCAGCTCCAGCATGGTCCTCTGTACCTCTCTGTCTCCTGCCTTCTCGCTGTCAAACCTCTTGGTCCCGATGGCGTCCAGCTCATCGATGAAGATGATGGACGGGGCCTTCTCTTTGGCCAGAGCGAAGGCATCCCTCACCAACTTGGCTCCATCTCCGATAAACATCTGGACCAGCTGTGGACCGGCTAGCTTGAGGAAAGTGGCCTTGGTCTGAGCAGCGCAGGCCCTGGCAAGGAGGGTCTTCCCAGTGCCAGGTGGACCGTACATCAGGACTCCTTTGGGTGGCTGGATGCCGAGGTTTTCAAACTTCTCCTTGTGGTTCATGGGCAGGACGATGGCCTCCACCAGCTCCTGGATCTGCTTGTCCAGCCCTCCTATGTCGCTGTACTGCTCCGTGGGGCGCTCATCCACCTCCATGGCCTTGACTCTGGAGTCATACTCGGTGGGCAAGGTCTCCAGGATCAGGTAGGAGTCCTTGTTGACACCCACCAGATCTCCGGGCTTCAGCTTCTCGGCGTCCACCAGCCCGATCACGGGCAGGAAGTAGGTCTGTCGAGTGGAGGTCTTAATGACGGCGCACTTTCCTTTCCTCTGAGAGTCCAGGTCCACGTTAGCCCCGTCCTCCTCCTGGTCGTTGGGGTCCACATCCAGCAGCTCGATCACATTCGACACAAGGTACGGCAGGGTTTTGTTCACCTTTATCTTCTCCGTATTTTCTTTGATTTTATCCTTCATGGCCTGAAGCTCGTGGGTCACCCGAAGCACTTCACTCTTCATGATCTTGATCTCGCTGTCGAGGAGACGAGTTCGCTGAACTATCTCATCTGTGGACATTTTTAACACTTCTTCGCCGATTCCATCCTCCACTTCGTCCCAAACTGATTTGTCACTCAGCGACGCCATCTTCGCTCTAACTGCGTTAACTGTGACCCGGCGGAACATAAAGCGTCTTCTTCCGGAAGTAACCGACGACGCTTAAAAAAAAAAGAAAAAAAGAAGTAAAGTGTGTGTTTTGTGCTTTCGTTAGTTAGTTTTGTTGACTTTGTATTTGTTAAATGTTTATATTTTTTGTATTATTTTAATTATCTTAAATAATATAAGTACCAAACATTCTGATACACACTCCATACCAGCTGGTGGCGGTAGTGCACCATTTAGTTGTTTGCCAACCGCCAATAACCCTCAAAGAAGAAGAAGTAACCGCCGACGCTCGCAGCAGGCGCCGAAGCTCAAGAACGCGGATCAAACAAACCAGAAGCTGAATTATTTCGGTTCCTGTGCGGGTCTGAACTGCGAGAGCGTGATTGTGAGTTGGCGGGCAATGAGCTGTGGCGCACTGGTAAATGTCAAAGTTATTTGCAACTCTTTTTTAGCGCGCAACGCTTTAACTGTTGCCACAGTACGTTTGAGTGCATGTTAGCTGGTGTTGCTAACATAAGCTCCTCAGCTAACTTCAGCTAGTCGATGTGTTGATATCATGCTGGATGCTGTCAAGACGTCCTGCGAGGAGACGAACGGTCGTCTGGTAGAGACACATTTGTCACCCGTATTTTGCACATGCTAACATGTAAGCTATATGGTGCATCATACATTTTGGCCATAATTGAATGAACGAGCTGAAGTAACGTGATGTGGTGATTAGCCAGCAATGGATGTGTTCGCGCCACACATTTGGGTTCAGGTCATTTGCAAGTTCTTCACTCAAACTTTGAGGATGCACGGTGCTCGGTATTTTATTATCACGTTTTTGTCCGAGTGAACCTGGGTGACCTGTCTGACTTTTCAGGCACGACATAGCTGCCAAGGAGAAGAAACGAGAAGAGGGTGTTTCTGCAGAGTCCGGTCCGCTGTGGTCGTTGGTGCTTTTCTACTGTATTATAGACTCTACACGCACAGGATTGAGGCACCTGCTGTGTGAAGTTACTTCCTGCTCTTGGGTGGCAGTGAACTAACGTGAGGAGCGAAAGAGATGGACCAGAACAACAGTACCCCTCCCTTCCAGGGGCAGGCCTCCCCTCAGGTAACACTGGTTTCAAGTAAATCTGGTTTATACTTCAAGGCTTGATTCTGCTAAACATCAGCTCCCATCCTGCAACTTCAGTGTTGTGGCTTATTTATATGTAATGACAATATTTACTGCAAGTATGAGAGAGGAAATGTGTTTCTCACATAGTCAAGTTGGGGTTAGGGAGTAACTTTGTCACTGTAGACCCAGCATATACTGTCACATAAAGGAATACGATTACATTTACGAGCCGGTGCTGCAAACCAAGTCATAGTTCCACATCTTTCAAGTTTACAAGATGCATTGAGCTCACAGTTTGCAACAGATGCTTCTGGTATTGACAATTCATGTCATGGAATGTTTGAAAATAGCAAGCAACCGTAAACATGTGGCTGTAATGATTAAAGCAGCCGTTTGTTAACATTACAACCTATTTCCAAGGTTGTACGGCTGCTACTACTGTTACTTTCACAGGTAACATAGCTGTGCAGTCTGCATTTGTTTAAACCTAAAAAAAATTTAACCCATACACCAGTGGTATTTAGATACTCATTTTATTGATGTTGAGTGAGACAAAATGAAAAATATTGTCTTTTTTGCATACAGATTCGTCAGTATGATTTGCTTTTAATGTAGCTTTCCTGCCCATTCCCAAATTCATGTTTATTTTTTTTGGTGTGTTATTTGTGCAGGGTGCCATGACCCCAGGCATGTCCATATTCAGTCCCATGATGCCATATGGCTCAGGCCTGACACCACAGCCCGTCCAGAACACCAATAGTTTGTCTATATTGGAGGAACAGCAGAGGCAACAACAGCAGCAACAGGCACAGCAGGCAAACGCAGGTACAACACTCACTACTGCCGTAATCGCCTCCACCCTTTCTAAAGCCCAGTTTATGGTTCTCCGTCAGGTCGACGCCGTAGCTACGCCGTCGACGCAGATCCCTACGCCGTAGCCTGACGCACACCTCCAAAAAATCCTAACTACGCGTCGCGTTGACGCGGACTGTAAGCGCTGTGATTGGTCGCTCAGAACATAATTTCCGGCAGTTGCTTTTTCCCAGCCTCGACCGGTTTAGTGGTCGTACAGACCACCTCCGCAAACGTCTTCTCTGTCGCCTGCGCTTCAACATTTGCAATAAAAGCATTTGCTCTTCAATATTGATGAGCTCCAACTTTAATGCAGCCGCTCCAACTTGGTCGCCATTGTTTACTGTGACCGGAATTTGGCTATAACCCCTGAAACCATACAGGCACACCCCCCTGGCGGTATGGCGGTAATTGCAGGCAACGCGTTCCCTTAACGTAGAACTTCGAATGCTCAACGACGGCGTCACGACTTGACGGAGAACCATAAACTAGGCTTAAGCCTTACGAGGATCATAAATGTCATCCCTAGAATTGTTGTCCTCCTCTGAAAGCATAGAACCATAGTGGAAGTTTATCATCGATTCATATTATAAAATATATTAATTGTTTTCCAGGCCTTCCTGGAACGTCGGGGCAGACTCCTCAGCTTTATCATTCGCAGACGGTTGCAGGCTCGACCACCACAGCGCTGCCAGGAAACACCCCGCTCTACAACACTCCACTGACCCCCATGACCCCCGTCACACCGGCCACACCAGCCTCGGAGAGCTCTGGAATAGTACCGCAGCTACAGTACGTTTCATATCCAAAGGATGGTCAAACTATCAGTTTATCAATACAGCTAACACACACACACACACTTCCCCCCTTTTATGGTATGTTAGTGACCACAGTGAAACGATGCTGTGTGTGTGTGTGTGTGTGTGTGTGTGTGTGTGTGTGTGTGTGTGTGTGTGTGTGTGTGTGTGTGTGTGTGTGTGTGTGTGTGTGTGTTCTTTCCAAAGTTGCCATTATCTCCTCAAACTTTTAACTTGTGTCTGCTCCTGACTGAACCGTTTTCTTAAGTCTCTTACAGTGTTTTTTTTCTCACTGCATTTTTTTTTTACTCTATTTTAGAAACATAGTATCTACTGTAAATTTGGGCTGTAAACTGGACTTGAAGACTATTGCCCTGAGAGCCAGGAATGCAGAGTACAACCCAAAGGTGAGACTGCCGTGCCATATATTACTGCAATCATCTCTATGTAGCTCAACAGTGTTACTTTTTTAGCAATGGGGCTTTAAGAAAAAATCCTGTTAATTTCACCCAGCTGTATTTCCCTTAAATGGTGATAATGCTAACTCTGCATTTGCCACCGCTGTTGTAGAGATAGAGAAATTTGGTTTCATGCAAAACCAAAAATATCAGGCAACCACAGTAAACATTGAAAGTAGTCAATTGGAATAGCCACAAAGGCTAAAGGCATCTGCATCCAGGTCAGCTTGCATGTTGATTTATTTATGTGTGATTTTATTAGCTACCATTTGTAATTTTGGATTGGGTATCTAGCAAAAAATTATTAGTTAGATAACAATTTGTATTGCCCTTTTTCATGGCACACATTTTGACCATATTAATTAATCACACAACATTCAGATTTGCTGAGAAATTTTAGTGAAAATGGGAGTGTTATTAATTTAAACAAAGTTATTGTGTACAAGGATATATTACTTCATCACAATATGATTCCTTTGAAAGATAAATTATATTGAATTATTGCCCAGCCCTACTTGATATATTTATGTTCGTAAGCATCTACATTTATGTAGAAGGACTTCTGCCTGTAATTCCTGCTCTATTTTTTTTTTTTTTGTAGCGTTTTGCTGCTGTCATCATGAGAATACGAGAACCCAGGACCACTGCTCTCATCTTCAGCTCTGGGAAGATGGTCTGCACTGGAGCCAAGAGGTACTTGAATATTGTTTATTTGAATACTGTTTATTTGCTAACCTTTCATGTGCTGAAGATCATGAAATACCAGATTTTTACAGTCGTGATGTCTAGGAAGGACGCTTGCCCTGTCTTTGAATAAAATGTCCTCTACCTTCTTGCTTAATTCATCTTCTCTCTTGAATACAAAAAAAGATTCTATTATCCACCACGTTTCTCTCGTTAGTGAAGAGCAGTCGAGGTTAGCTGCCAGAAAATACGCTCGTGTGGTGCAGAAGCTTGGTTTTCCTGCTAAGTTCCTGGACTTCAAGATTCAGAACATGGTGGGAAGCTGCGACGTGAAATTCCCCATTCGTCTGGAGGGATTAGTCCTCACGCATCAGCAGTTTAGCAGGTAATTTCTGTTTGCTTTATTGTCTTGGACAGCTAAAATCATGCATTTTTGCTTCTTTGAAAGTACTAGCACACAAGGGCTGCGTTGTGAGAATATCACACACACAGTTGTGCCACAGAAGGAAAACCTAGATGGGGCTAGATGAGATTTTTCTCAACTCAAAATGGATTTATTTTAATGACCAAGCTAATACTTGTGGTGATTTATTATAAAAAATGATTTGTCTGTTACAGCTATGAACCAGAGCTGTTTCCAGGCCTGATTTACAGAATGATCAAACCTAGAATTGTACTGCTCATCTTTGTGTCTGGGAAAGTTGTACTCACAGGTAAGACCTAATCCTTACTGCTGTGGCTTCACATCACTCATCAGTAGTTGGGATCAGATTTATGACCAAGTGTCCTAATCACAACCTTGTTGGAGGAGCCGTTAATGGAGGTTTAGTTTTCATCGACAGTTAATGACACATCATACAGTTGTGGTTTTTTTGTCTGCTTTAGTACTTGGGAGACATTCTGTTTGACCCACTGTTCAGGTCAAACATACAGAGCTGTACTGTGCAGGTTGTTTGAGGTGCATACTGAAATCAATATTTCAGAGTTAAAAGTAAGAATATATCATTTTGATATGAATTCCATAAATAGTTGTTAAAAATTAACTTGACCAACACTTTCTAAATTTCCTCAAGTTGTTGCGTTCAGTTAGAATAAAGACAGAAACAATTCCTTGTAATATATCGACCATGCCAACCACTTAGAAAAGATTCCATAAAAACCTACAGAAGAACTTTTAATTAGAAATGGAAAAGATCATCCGGATCATGATGTTAATGCATATCATGATTTCTTCTGTCTGTAACTCATTGTATTGATACGTGTTGGTTTTGTGTTTAAGGTGCCAAGGTGAGAGGAGAGATCTATGAAGCGTTTGAAAACATCTATCCCATCCTGAAAGGTTTCCGCAAGACAACGTAGAACCTGGGGCTGCTTCTTGTACCTTTTTTATCATCGACTCTTTGTACGTTTTTTTTTTTTTTTTTTATTCACAAGAAGAATCATCTATATCTTGACCTCTACAGATGGACTGTTGTACAGGGATGTGAGCCGTCTATTTCTCTGACTATTTTAGATTTATTTTTTTGAGTAACAGGATTTTTACAGGTTTTTATTTTTTTTTGCCGTGTTTTGATCACAAGCGATGGCATCTTTTTCACACAGACCTCCATTCATTTTTAAACCTTTTTGCTGCTTTTCTGCCCAGTTAATTTCAGCTTTTTCTGTTGTGCAGTTCACATCCCTGATTGTATATAAGATTGTAAAGAAATGTAAAAAGCGCTGTTTAGAAGAGAAACAGTTGGACAACGACTGTTTTTTGTTTTTTATTTTAAGCCATTTTAAATAGTTTTGTACGTTGCATTTTTATAAATTGCCCACTCGACCCTCAAATTATAACAAGACATGTTCGTGTCTGTCAGCCCCACATTCCTCTTAACAGTATTTTTAAGATTTTCGTTTGAGTGACTGTTCATCTCAAACCAAATCTGTCAGCTTTTGGGTGTTTTATCTTTGTCTTTTACATTCAAATCAATCTGATCTTGATTTTGTTTTAGTCCTAATTGCATGAATGCTTGAAGTGGATTTCCCTCTAAATTCAAACATTTTGAAATGAGAGATACAGTCTAGTCTGTTAATCTGTAACTGAAGGTGGATGCGCTTAAATTTTGATTTGACAAAAGTTTAACTAAATGGATCCAAGTCCTGCTACTAAAGTTGTTGGTTAGGTCTTTGACTTTTGCGTCACTTGGTTTGGACTAAATTTGTACTTATAAATCAACCAGAACCCCAAAATCAAGAAAAGACTTTGTGATTGGACTGCCTCTTCTTTTACTTTATCTTAACATCTTGCATCTTATATTCAGGAGCACTAAAAGATGTCTGATAAACTAAGCATCGTTTTTCTTTTTTTTGCCCAAAAATCATATTGCAATTTTTCTGTGAAATGTGTATCGGTTGTCCATACCGTGTTCTCAGCTACACACTCAAGTCGTGAACATTTTTGGCACTTCATGGTGACATGGTTATGGTGACCTTCAGTTTCTCCATGTGTTCTTCCACCCTTAACGTCTGTATGGGCAGCAGAAGAGAATAAGGATAATCAATATGTTCGTAAGTACTAGTTAAGCAGCTCATACTCGTGAGTTAAGCAGCAGGAGACCACGGAGCCCTGTCACACATTTCAAAGCAATTGTTCTTCTGAAATTGTTAGTGCTGCACTGCATTATTAAATGTGTACATAGAGGCTCCCTTGTTAAAGCTGCTTCTTTTACTTAGAAAAAATCATGCCATGTTCAAACTCAATTAAATCACCTTTCTTCCCCATTCTGATTGTCTCGACCATGTCTACATGCCTAAATGCATTGAGTTGCTGCCATGTGATTGGCTGATAAGATGTTTGTCTTAACGAACGTTTGAACTGGTGAACCTAATGAAGTGTTGAGAACGAGGCCTTTCACCCTGCCAGAACCCAACGTAAAGGGAAACCATAAGAACAGAGGGGAAAGGTGAGTAGAACATGAACTGTGTGTGCAAACCTAGATGCACCCCACTGGTCGCTATTGTTGGCTTCAATACGTATGACCCCACTGAACAAAGTTGAGTAATATCATTTACCACAAATGTTTTATCTTTATGTTCAAATACTGGACTAGCTTCTGTTTTGGAGATTTGATGCAGACATCCTCTTCTCATGGTGCAACCAGGAAGTGAACGGCTCAGTTCATGTGATAATTTAGACTTGACTTGCGACACTGCACATATTTCATTCCGACCCTTTATTGGAATATTTGCTGGAAATGTATTGATTAATCATCCAGTAATATTTATAGAGCTTTTATTACTGTTAAAAAAAGATTAGTCACTATTTTGACCAATGTTAATATGCCATGATGGACTTGACAGATAGTATTTAGCTAATAGTTTACTTTTTTTCTTAAAACAGAAAAATGTTAATAAACAGATGAATGCTTTTATTAGTTTTTCTGACTGATTCAATAGGTCTACTGTATAAATGGTATGTAGCACTGAAAATGGGCATAACCCACAGAGCACATGGGTCATAAATACCACTGAAACATTGTTCTTAACAGACAGAATTTAAAAGAATGATAGGAAATATTTCAGCTGGGCGAGCTCCTCCTTGTGGCAGTGGCACCACAGTGGCAGGCGTCAGTCAGGTGTCAGGACTGGCAAAGTGAGCAGCACCTGTCAAGAAGCTGACGAGCTGAGTGGGTGGAGCCACATTTCCTGGGAACACCCATTGTTGTTACGGGCCAGCTGCCGTAAATCAGTTTTATGATCATAGTATTTAAGTTCAGTCAAGAAGGACCTGTGTGGTTTTTTTTTTTTTAAAAACCTAAGCGTACTCAAACTCCGCCGGCGAAAAAAAGAAGATTTACGGCCGCTTTGTGACTTTTCAGGTAGACATAGGGGGTTTATAAGGCTTATATTTTTTTTCTCGGACTCCCACAAGCCTTACGGTTACGTGAAACCCGGTACTTTTCACGAGTTTAGTGAAACGTTACGCTCGCCGCGTACAGTTATATACCATAATATGTATCATGTACCAGCCCTTTTTATATATATTTTTTTACCATGTCATACTGTTACCACCATTATGAGACTTTACTTTGAGGAGACTCCACGGTTAGTCTAAGCTAAACACTGGAATAATTTCTACCACCAGGTAAACCTGAACACGCACACATCTTGATTGTAACAGCGATTATACCGCACAATTATATAGATTCTAATTAACCAGAGGATACACTTCTTTTTTTAACACGTAGATCCTAAACCCTTGAATATATATACAGGACCCATTGACATCAGATGGGAAATGTAACTCGGCAACGGTGCAAATAAGTTGATCTATGTAGCTTAAAACTGTATACCAGGTTCAACTTTATTTAGAAATGTACTTTATTGAAATATTTCCACTAACAACGTTTTGATTTAGGCAGTTTTGAAACAAAAAGGAACACAAATGCACTCTTTACTAATTATTAAACTTTTAAACACCATAGTTTTTCCTTCTGTACCTGTGTTCAAGTAGTCCTATGAACCTCAAATTAGTTCTGATACTCGTGTTATTTTACATAATTTGTTTCTGAGTTTATGTATGTATATTTATGTATTTATTTAAAAAAAACTTGTATAACATTTTTATTATAACTATGAACATCCAGCATGATTTTGAGCAAGATTTGCCAAAAATCCCTCCTCCAGCGGTCCCCGAGTTTTTCCAATTCCAAGGTTCAGGGCCTTAACAACATCCCACGTACAAATAACGCACCTTTTTAGAAAGCAATCTAACAAAAATCACTTGACATATTGGCAACGAGTTTTAGTAAAAAAAACTGTGTCGTTCGGTTAAAAAATAGAAAAAATACTTGTTTTATAGGAAAGCCTTGTTCGATTTTTGCATTCTATGGCTTTAAATCGTCAGGAGCTTCTGCTTGTGCTCTATGACCCGGATGCAGAAACATCCACCGGTCAGGGAATCCTCTGCACTCAAACTACGCCGGCGAAAAAAAGAAGATTTACGGCCGCTTTGTGACTTCTCAGGTAGACATAAGGGGTTTATAAGGCTTATATTTTTTTTCTCAGTCTCCCACAAGCCTTACGGTTACGTGAAATCCGGTACTTTTCACGAGTTTAGTGAAACGTTACGCTCGCCGCAGCAAGTTACGGTCGCCCCCAAGTACTTCAACTTTTACAGTTACTTTAATTTGTCTAAACCACAGTGGTATCTTCTCACAAGGATTGCAGTATTGTAGCAATTTAAATGAAGTTAATAGACGCTGTGGTTGCGTAGATAATAAAGTTTAAGTTTTTGTTAAATATACTTTTTTTTTCTCGAAAATCAGGCGCTAAAAAGGTTGCCTACTTCAGCTATAATAATGAATGACAACATTTTTCACTTTTTTAATGTTTTTTTTCACTTTCATGGCATCTGCAGAGTGACACTGGTTATGCCTAAATGTTAGAATTTCCATCCATCCGTTATCAGCATCTTATCCGGGGTCGGGTCGCGGTGGCAGCAGGCCCAACAGGCCGACTTTCACAAAGGAGTAGCGGCTCAACTCCAAGCTCCCTCCTGATGTCCGAGCGCCTTACCCTGGCTCTAAGGCTGACCCCGGCCACCCAACGGAGGAAGCTCATTTCGGCCGCTTGTTTAATTTGTTTCTTTTTTTAAATAGAAGTCGGATAAAATCTTAATTATGCCAAGGAGGATAATGGTTATCACGAAGATGGTTTACAACTGTCTCTGTTAATAACAACTATAATACTAAACATTATAACCATTCTACTAATTTTATTTATGGTAATACGTGTCCTTGACTCAATGAAGCATGCAGAATATGAGGGTCTGATAGTTTCTACTCTAAGAACTTAGAGGCAGTGTGGCAACTTTGCAATTTTGCTTTAAGCTATGTCATACTTTATCAAACTTTACAACATAAACTATGAATCTTGGCAAAACATATAACCTCTGTAGCACAGAGTTTCAACATGAATCTTCAAATTAAATGCATTGTCAATACCTAAGTGTCTTGTGAAATAAATAAAAAATTCAATTGAGACACTTTTGGGTCTTGTGAGATAAACTTTTTCTATAAACATTCACAAATGGAAGCAGATTACAAAATGAGATTATGGCTTAGCGAGATAAACCGAAGTAACACATAAACTGTTGCTTTTTAAAATTTATTCGGTTAGTCTTTACGGACTATAGCCTATACTTTTTCAGCGGAAGGAATACAATACACAGGTCTATAGTTTATTAAGCTTTACGTGTCCAATGACAGTGTGTACTCACCTCAAACATTGCCCCCAATTCACTCTGGGTTGTTTATTGTGAAACTGCTAAGTTATTTTTGCTGGATATTTATCACAGGGGACATTCAATGAACAAGTGAATTGCACGAAAGACACTAGTTTTTAGTTGTAGGCTATTATCTACTGCTACAATCGGTGCAAATTCCTGCAGTTGTCAGACACTTTGGTCCTTGAGTGCAGTGATGAGATTAACGTAATATGAATTTTCATGATCAGAAATGTCCTGTCAAGTTTTTAAATATGTTTTAAAACTATATTGAATATTTTGGAATTCCTCATGACTTTGCATCATGTTCTTTTCTTCCTGGGAACTGAATCACGCTGCAAGCAATCGGTCCATTTCGTAGACTCGGGTGTTTTATTTTTGGTATAAGTATGAGAGCCATTTTGTTATGGTTTCATGCGGTTTTTGAATGTGTGATAACCTGTGATAATGAACGTTATGATTTATTTTAGTCTACGGTTTAGGAAAATGGATTATGACAGAACGTGGCTCTCTTCCGTTTATGTTCTAAATAATTGTATATTTACAATTCTAAGGAATTTCCAAATTAGTTTGGAAACTAGACATTTCATCATTAATTGCATGTGTCTCTAAACTAAGCAAACGGTAACGTAGAGGACTTTTTTTGATAGGCAACGGATCACTTAAATTATATTAACAAGCATGATTTATTTTTCATTATTTTAGCCGATTGTAGGAAATGACTAAAAGTAATTATTTGGTAAGGGTGTATTTTGTCCCTTTTTGTTTAAAAAACAGCAAAATCATACATAAATAAAATGAATGAGAAACAAAAAAGTACAGCGAGGTTGCTCGAAGTATGTATACAGGGGGCTCAGTTGACTCAACTAAAATCATAAATGATTTGCGGCTTCTGACCTGTCGTAACAACAATGGGTGTTCCCAGGAAATATTCAACAATTACACATGTACAATTTCCTAAAGTTTCAATAAGAGAGGGCATAATATATTTAAACTAACATGCCAGAGGTGCCGAACAAGGGATGTTTCGCTTGCCGCTGTCCTGACACATGACTGACGCCTGCCACAGACTTGCCACACGCTTGCCGCTGTCAGTAATCGCGCTCGCTGTCTCAAATATTTGGAAGAGATGAGAAACCAGAACTAGAATTCCTCTCTAAACTTGTAATATACCAATTAACACAGATGGTGATTTTTTTGCCCTCCAAAAACATCTTTATTGTCATGATGGTCTTAGAAAGATTCCTCTCTCGGCCAGCTTAATTACACACTGATTTTAATTTGATCCGTGCATCATCAGTTGGACGAGCAGCAGCAGATGTCCATTCTACTAAATGGGGAGCAACATCACGACGAGTGAAAACCAGCTGAACTCTGTCCAGCAGCAGGAAGATCTCATGTGGGTTTCATCTGTACGTCATCTGAGCTGAAGTCCTGTTTCCAGATGAACTCAGGGTGGTACTGGTCGGCGTGGTACTGGTCGGCATGGTTACAGCTGGCAGAGCATGTATAGACAACCAGTGTCCCCCAGTCGATACTGGCTCCAGTCGAGTCCACACACAGACTGTTTAACAGCTGTGGCATCACCTAAAGACACACACATGGTTATTACATGAGTATGAAAACACACTCCAATACTGATGAAAACAAAACCTTTTTTACCATTTCAGATATTTAGTGTTTATATTTTCTATCATATATATAGCATGTTGGCACATTACCACCATGATATTTTAAGTTATTAAACCACCACTCAAATGTTGCGTGTGAGAGGGAAGCCTGGGTCAGCCTGCTGCCACCGCGACCCGACCTCGGATAAGCAGATGGATGGATCCATAAATAAGTAATAATCACAAACATCTTCTACTTTGGGCACATTTAGAGGTTGTTCTTCTTGCGCACATTGAACTGTGGAAAGAAACATCTGGTCACAGTTTTCCGTCAGTGGTGTATAGTAATGAAGTAGAAATACTTTGTTACTGTACTTAAGTAGTTTTTTGGGATATCTGTACTCTACTATATATATTTCTGTTTACTTTTACTTCACTACATTTTGCAAAGAAAACTGATACTTTTACTCAGATACATTTACCCTGAAACCTTCGTTACTCGCTACAAAATAAAATCTATCTTTAGAAGAAAAAAAACCCATCCGGGACTGTGACCGGGACACAGACTCCACCAAGCAGGTTTTGCGAATCACAATATTCTGCATTTTCCCTCTACATCCTCTAGTCCAGCGCTCCCAAACCTTTATGCGTCACAGACCGGTTACGTGAAGACAATATGTTCACGGACCGGGTCCTAACTTGGAGAGACGGGAGACAACGACACCTGACGTGTGTTCGTTATGTCCAGTCTACTGACTCTACTCCTAACTAAACCTTTAGTCCAGTCTACTGCTTAACTTATAACCTGCTGCACAAAGACAGGATGTTGAAATGGAGGGAGGTTTTTGTGCTTTTTGCCAATCTCAGGATACTCTGCCTTGGTTTTAATCCAGAATTTAATCCATTTTTAGAGTTTACCACAGACGGATGTATCCGGTCATTTTTCACAATAAAACATCTTTCCGGCCTTGATTTTTTTAAATTTAATTTTTCATTCATTCTTTCTGTGCGGCCCGGTACCAACGGACCGGCACCGGGTCCGTAGGCATCCAGCCACGGACCCAGATGGATCACAGCCAACCCAGTTATTTTATCAACACAACTCCTGGTACTTGGTCATGGTGGCCACAGCACTTAAAAGAATAAACTTCAAAATTCTGACCATTTGCTTTTTTATTAAAAAGCATGTACTTGTACTTTTACTTTCAATACTTAAGTACATTTTATATCAGAAAAATACTTTTGATACCTAAGTACAGAAAATATCAGATACTTTAAGACTTTTACTCAAGTAGTATTTTAATGGTGACTTTTACTTTTACTGGAGTAATTTTCCAGGAAGGTATCTTTACTTTTACTCAAGTACTTTATACACCACTGGTCGAGTGAACTTTGACTTAATCAACCATTGCTATTGTCATTTTGGACATTTCTGAGCCTTTCCGCAGCTGAAAGACAGGACTTGATCCTCTTAGTCACTCCTAATAATAAAGTAAAGCTTAACTCGGCACGTTTATCACAAACCTGCACACACAATTTGATATACTTGGTACAGAATAATAGCATGCTGGCATTTAAGACAAGTGAGTAAGAAGGAAAGCCAGGAAAAAAGAAGATTGAGGGGGAAGAAAGGACTACCTGAAACTCAAAAGACCTCTTGGCGCCACAGGTGCATGCTGGGATATCCTGATCGCAAGGGATGTGCCGAGAAGAGACCCACAAGGGGGAGCCCCCTCGACTGTAACGCACCACCTGAACACAAACAAAAACACTGAGACGATCTTTCTACTTCCACATCGCCAGTGTTGACGTCTTTTTCCATGTGAGTCAAGAGTTAACCTGGTGTGGTTCTGGCGCAATCCTCTTTTTAAACCGCTGGAACACTTTGTGGTCTTCAGTCTCGTGCATAGCCATCTCCTCCAGGTCCACCTCTGCCAGGGCTGAATAGAGAACAGTCAGTCAGGAGAGATTAGTGAACTACTTCATGTGACCAATATTGTTATAGTTAGAAGAAATAATTGAATGCTCACCGTCTGCTAAGGAGGCACAATCTTCACTCCCTTTCTCTTCTTCGGACTCCTTTGTGTCTTCCTCAGCTTCCTTTGTGTCTTCCTCCTCCTCAGGTTCGGTGACCAGCTCAGACTCGGGGAAAAGGACGGTTGAAGTTGGGACAATGGACGCTTCTATATCGACAGACAAAGACACAGCGGAGACATTAAGTCTTCCTTGCGGCAGGAATTGACAAACTCTGCGACTCTAAACTCAAGCAGGAATAAGAACAAAACTGCTCAAACACACACACACACACCTTGAGTACAACACTCCCTTTTGTGTATGTGTTTCCAGTGGAGGGTCTGGTGGTGTTTTCCACAGTAGCTTACAGTGTGACAGCGGGAGCAGGCTTTGTTACCGGGACAACCGCACACCCAGCATAGTTTGATTCCAGAGACGGACAACACACTCTTGTCCGATTCACCATCGCTGGAGGGTTTATCCTCTGAGGAAAAGAAAGAGTAAGGAATCATAGTGAAGCCAAGTCACTGTTGAAATACATTAAAATAAATTATGAATACCCTTGCAAATCATTTTTAAAAGTTTGCGTAAGTACATTACATCATACCGACCATACTGTACCAATACTTGTATATCAGCTCACTAAACATATAGTATAAGTATTGATAAATTAAACCCCTTAACTCAACTCTGACTTATTTATAGTAGGAGATGACAAATAATTATACTTTTACTGACATCCTAAAAAAAACACACGAACCTGGAGGATCGTAGGGGTAGAACTCATTCCTCCTCGGTAGCTGGCACCTAAAAACTAAAAGGAAAGGAGGAGAGAACACAAGCGGTCAGGAAAAAAGGAAAAATTTACACTTAAAAAAAAAAGTTCATAACGTTAAATGTGGAGAGGAGAGGATGTGGGGAAGTGTGGAGAAGAATAGAAAGCAGAGCCAAAAGACCAAAGAGTCCTGTTGACAACAAACATGACAAATGACAAACATTAAAGAAACAATAATGGCGATAGGCTACCTTTCACACAGCGGCTGTCGTTGCATGTGTAGCACTCAGAAGTTTTACAGCAGAACAGAAAGAGCGTTCTGTGGAAACTTCTGTCCTGACCAGAAATTGGAGCATACACCTGCACGAAAGATGGAGAGGGTACATACCTTAGTACTTTATCTAGTTGTATGACGAATGGGGTTGAGAAGGGGACAGAGAAGTTAACTACTTGGCAGGATTAAGATGAGTATAATTGTCAGTTAGGGGTTACCTCTTACTTTAAGAGAAATATATATATATATATATATATATATATATATATATAATGTGTCTAAATATGCCTGATATTATATTTATTTGATCCTATGTGGTTTTTCAAATTCCTGAAAACACGTTTACACTTTTACTCTTGTAATGTGAGGATGAGTTGTGTGTGATACTGTGTTTTCTATCTGGGAATATACGCGTACAATATTTTACTATGATGCCTCCGGTCTTGATTATACTGTTTTAAACAATAAATAATAAAGACAAATCAGCAGACCCACCAGATGCTACTTTTTGGATGATGTTCAGCTGGAGACAAGAAAGTCAACATGTATATTGCACCGAGACTACTGTCAGCAGCTTTTACTTTCCACCACCAGGATGACATGAACACTGACCTGCGTGGACACTAACCTGCAGGAGGAAGGCCATAGGCAGGCGGCAAATCTCACACGCAAGCCCGGACACCGAGGGCAGGCCTGTCTGACTGAGCCACGCCGGTTTCCCCCCGACTTTACTGGGGAACTGCGGGGAGAGAAGCCGCCACGGCTCCGCCTCCTCCAGGAAGCCCAGATCTACCTCCACCGAGGACCGGCTGGGATCACCGGACATACCGGAGGAGTTTCTGTGTATGTCACGGGAATATGTTAAGATAAATAACTATCCAAAGGAGTACTTTGTCCAACCTCTCACAACACAACACAACACATGCATTGCGAGTGCAGTTCAGAAAATGGTCCGTAAGGAAACACTGGCTATACGGTGTTCCGTTCCGCAAGCCTATTATATTTTATAGTAAATAAGTATAAGATTCGTTGGACTCAACCCAAATATCAAAATGTTTTAATGAGGTCAGGTTAGGATTAGATTACGTTAAAATGTAATACACAGCGTTGTGCCAGCAGTGTCTAATTTAATAGAATATGTAACATGTAGTTTATTAACTTACACTTATATTTTATTTAATATTTATTAAATAACTATTTTAAAAGGATATTAGAATGTATGCACATTTAAAATATATTTTAAACCCAGGGGTTGCACATACCCTCATTTGAGAACCACTGTAATAAGATGTAATGGTGATAACAGATCCTCTGTGGTTTAACCACTGTACATGTTTATGGTTATCTACACACTTCACACTTAACATACTATATTACATACATTATTTTTATTTTTGCACTCTCCTATTGTTTGTTGTTGCTGTTATTTTTATTTACACCTCACACACTTAATATGCACATACATACTTGCACTCTTGCACTTCTACTGTTTAAGTTAATTTAATTTAATTCCTAAATTAATACTCTGTTCTTCTTTCTTTCATCCAGCTATTTCATTTTATTGTTATTTTTATTAGTATTATTATTGTATATATCTTATATATCTTTCATCCCTGTTGTTTTTATATCTTATCTTATTTTCTGTGTAAATGGCTGCTACTCGACCCGAAATTTCCCCTTGGGGATTAATAAAGTATATATTTATTCATTCATTCATTCATATTCATTCATTCAAATAAACGTCAGCTACTGGCTGTTAGCCCTATACATAAATATGAATTTGTACTTGTACTTGTTCATATATTTATAAATTACACAAATTAAATATAAATCAAGAACAGAAAACTACCAAACATCAGATTAGATAATAATAAAAAAAGAATTATTGCTGTGAAGATACAAAAAGTCTGACTCTGACTTTTGAAAACTGCGACCGTTTTTTTATTGCAGTTCAGTGATCTTGGAATGTAATTTTGGAGGAGATAGGAATGTTTAGATAGGAATGTTTAGACGGGTTATCTCTCGTGATAGAGACATCATCATCATCATCATCATCATCATCATCATCATCTACTGCAGGGCCAGCGGAGCACTTTCTCCAAGAGATTCATCACGCTCCGCTGCAACAAGGACCGCTACAGGAAAACATTCCTACCTACGGCATTACAGCTTTATAATAAGTCACCGCTTGCCAGATCCTCTGACTGATTAATCACTGTACATGTTTATGTTTATCCACACTTCACATATTACATACATAACTTGCATTTTTGCACTCTCCTATTGTTTGTTATTGATTGTTTATTTAACCTCACACACTTAATATACACATACATACCTGCACTTTTGCACTTCTACTGTTTAAGTTTATTTTATTTTATTATTAGTAGTATTATTATTGTATATATCTTTCATTCCTGCTGTTTTGCATCTTATTTTCTGTCTTTAAATTGCTGCTACTCAACACCAAATTTCCCCTTGGGGATTAATAAAGTATATATTCATTCATTTTCATTCATCATCATCTTGAAATACAATATTAGTTTCCTCTTTCGTTGTAAATTTGAATAATTTGACCAATCATCATGAAAGGTCAAAGGTCACATTTAGCCTGAGTACACTGTGTTGGCCTTTATAGGGGTTTAAGTGATCAGATACCCTTCCAGGTAGCAGGTGCTTGTGATTCTATACAGGCAGTAGGATATGTCTCCTTTGATTAAAAAGTTAACAAAGTCAAATGGACTTCTATTGGGGCTTTATGAGTCTTTACACAAAGATAGGAAAGCTAACAAATACATAGAGAGCCCTATTGGTGTCTCCAAACTAGCTAACAACATCAACCAGCCACAGAACATCAGCCACCCCTCCCCAGCCCAGCAGGGGCTCATGCCTCTGTAACACCCTTCCCAGTTTATCCTGTACGAGCTCAAAACCCTCACTGACCCACTGTTGGACCCCCTGCAGTTCGCCTACAGGGCCAACAGGTCTGTAGACGATGCAGTCAACATGGCCCTCCACTACATCCTTCAGCATCTGGACTCCCCAGGAACCTACGCCAGGATCCTGTTTGTGGACTTAAGCTCTGCTTTTAACACCATCATCCCGTCTCTGCTGCAGGAAAAGCTCGCTCAGCTGCACATGCCTGACTCCACCTGCAGCATTTGAAGCTGGGAAAACACGTCTCAGCCTCTCGGACCATCAGCACCGGTTCCCCCCAAGGCTGCGTTCTTTCCCCTCTGCTCTTCGTGGATGACACCACCCTCATTGGACTCATCTCTGGTGGGGACGAGTCCGCCTACAGGTGGGAAACTGACCATCTGGTGACCTGGTGCAGGCAAAACAACCTGGAGCTCAACACTTTGAAGACAGTGGAGATGGTTGTGGATTTCAAGAAGAACGCAGCCTACCCGCCCCTCTCACCCTGTGTGACTCCCCCGTCAACGCTGTGGAGTCCTTTTGCTTCCTGGGCTCCATCCTAACCCAGGACCTCAAGTGGGAGCTGAACATCAGCTCCATCACAAAGAAGGCTCAGCAGAGGATGTACCTCCTGAGGCAGTTGAAGAAATGCCACTACTCATTATATGAATAATTTCTGGCATATTCATTGACTGTGCTGTAACTGTGTTATGTTCATTCTGTACACATGACATATTGCTTCTGTCCATCCGGGGTGAGGGATCCTCCTCTGTTGCTCTCCCGAAGGTTTCTTCCCTTTTTTCCCTGTGAAAGGGTTTTTACTATCTTTATTTGGGGGATTTTTTCCTGATCCGATGTGAGGTCCCGGGACAGGGTTGTAAAAGCCCACCGAGGCAAATTTGTATTTGTGATTTTGCGCTATACGAAATACACTGAAAAACTGAATTGAATTGAAGTGGGCAAGACAGATTGTCGCCGACTCCTTTCACCCTGGACATAACCTGTTGGAGTCCCTTCCCTCTGGCAGGAAGCTGAGGACCATCAGGACCAAGACCTCACGCCACACAAACTGTTTTTCCCGTCGGCAGTCGGACTCATCAACAGAGCCCGGTCCCCCACTGACTGACTCTGTCACCCCCAGACAATTTCCTACCGGTAACTCCCCTGCACATCCCTCCATCCCTCCTATTTAAATACACTTGCCACTTTACCATTACACTTACATTCCATCTTAGAGTACGGTTATCTGTTTTGTGTGTGCACGTTATCGTAATTTTATATTCTATTGTATATTTAATTGTATATTTTATGCTCCCATTTCTTGCACTCTGTTTATTGTTTAATCTTATGCGCCTCCCGCCAGGACAAATTCCTTGTATGTGAAAACATACATGGCAATAAATGGTTATGATTCTAACCATAATATCATTTTCCCTTCTCTTTTTTTCCCCCCAACATAATATTTCCCCACAAAGCAGTTGGGTGCAATACCCCTCACTCTTTAACATCTTTTTGATGTATTACTTATTTAGCTTTCAAATCAATAAAGTAGTAAAGTAAAAGCTTAAGCTTCGGTAGTTTAATGCATGCACAGCAAACAGATTTTGATAAGAGTAACCAACAATATAAATGTATTTGATATTGTTTTGAACAATAAATTCATGAATAACACTGCAGTTGATCAGTTTCACAGGATGTAATCACAATGCAATGCTTTGCTAATCTAGACGTGTGCAGATGTCATCAGATAGAAGTACATGTGAGCTACTGCTCTTAGCTTAGGAAATTCATAACCTGCTGATGTAAATGTGTTAGTGACCGACATGTAACCTGGGGGACCCGATGGCCCTGTTGCTCAGTTATACAGGAACAGCAAACTACCTCAATTAATATATTGTTATTTATATCATCAGAATCAGCATTAAGTGTGTACACATACAATGAATATGACTTATCGAAATGTACATGCACAGATAAAGTTGGCTAAAAACAGGCAACAACGCCGAACAATCATTTGACTACTATAAATCATGACATCTAAGAAATGTGAGAGTAGCATGCTCTCCATGTTTCAGTCTTATACAATAACTCATATAGTCAACTCCGACCACAGTGTTCAAACACAAGCAAAGTGCTATATCATTCTATGGATTAAAGTGCCTACATTATGATGATGCAATTTTGTCAGAGGGGCGAAGACACTGACATCAGAGTCAGAACAGAACAGGTTAGATTTTGAATTAGTATGACAGCAACAGTGATGGTGCAGTGATGATATTGTAATGAAGGTAAACATGAGAAGCACAGGTACGAATAAACCAACTGTCTCTTTATTGTTTAATTGTCATTATGTGTTGCCCAACACATTCTCACTCTTCCATGTAATATTGGGTTCTAAAATTAGACAAATATAACAAGTAAATACATGATGTAAACAATTAGGTTGCAAATTAACCATGAAGATTAAATATCAGAGAAAATAAACAGCATTAAATACATATATATCAACAACCTAGATAAGTATCAAAGACACAGGCAAATATATGGTTTAAATACACGTATACTGCCATCTACTGGTAGAAAGGGTAAACACGATGAGTGCTAGCAGCAACAACTCTGCACACAAAAATGACTTTGATTAAACTATATTACTTGCCTACTTTGAGGATTTTCTATATTTATTTGTCTGTATGTTGTTGAAATACTTGTTCATTGATATAAAAACAAAAAATCGATAATACAAAGAAAACCTGACATCATGACGCGCGACGTACCTCTGGGGCACGCCCCCTAGTTCGAACGAAAGGGACGTGCGCGTGCGCTCACTTCCTCCACAGCTACTGCTTCTCCTCGCTCCGCCCGTGTTGATAGCGGCTTCTGCTTTCACACGTGCAATCTCTTCTATGTGAAGCTCTTTCCTCGGAACACGGTTATAAAACTCATCCTGATCTCTCGGAAGAGGTAAGTTAAGCATCAGAGATGTTTGATCTGTCTATAACTGCGCAGCCGCCTGTGTGTGGGGGGAGCGGGAGGAGGGGGGCAGAGGTTAGGGCTGGAAGTTTAGCTGTGTTAGCATGATGCTAGCTAGCTAGTGCGTCCACTTTTTGTTGTGGTGTTGCTAACGTTAGCTAGCTACCAGGCGGGTTGAAGTGGGGCAAATGAAAAGGGTCGCGTCTCTGTCCGTGGAGCTCAAATGTGACGTTTCCCCTCACGTCATCTTCCTTCCAGGTGTGAAGCCATAGTATCCGACGACCATGGGGGCTTATCTGTCGCAACCTAACACGACCAAGACTTCTTCCGATGGCGGCAACGGCAACATGAGCTACGGCTTCTCTGCCATGCAGGGCTGGCGCGTTTCCATGGAGGTAAGTCGGAAAGACGACCATGTTGCCACTTCTTGAATGCAACGAACAGAGAATTTGATTTTGAGCTGTAAATGGCGGGATGGGAAGGGGAGGGGGTTGAGGCCTCTTTCTGGAGAGGTTTCTTTGCACAAGGCTGTCTGGTTGTGATCTTTCCCCAGTAGACAGAGTTCGTCACACCTCTTAACTATATTTTCCCTGAGAATCAGCTGCAGTGGTGGATTAAATCCATAGTTCACCCACAGGGTGTTTTTTGTTTCCTGAGTTTCATTGTAATCACTCCCCCACAACACGAGAGCATGTAATTGATCCCTGCTATAAGAAAATACGTATATTACAACATACTACATTTGGAAATGCAGTGCCATTGCCTTATTCTATTATTTCCCCTGTGCTGAGAAAAGCTGTTAATTAGCAGTAATACATTGTAATATTGCTGCTTACCAGATACATGTATGTATCTGGTAATGATTCAATGCAAGGCTCATTAATAGTTAACAGACATTTTGATTGATGAAAGGGAGATGAGCAATATAAGTATTTAAATTATATACAAAATGAGTGAAGATAATTTATATAGGTCTCTCCTTAATGTACCGGTTGATTTCTGATTTGCCCTGACTTGTAACAATTTGTATACTGTCATGCTGTCTGTATTTTAATGTGCATTATTCTGTTTGTTGTTCCACAGGATGCTCACAATTGTATCCCAGAGTTTGATGGGGAGGAGACAGCCATGTTTTCTGTGTATGACGGACATGGAGGTAACGTGCATACACACACTGTTCCATTCATTATTTTGCGGGGAAAATTGTGGCATGTCGAGCATATTACTAAAAATGATTTTGCAGGATATCTTACCCTATTGTCAACCTAATTCTAATGTGGACAATGCACACTGTGCACAAATACTTTAAAAACTCATGTTTGGCATCATAAACAGCAGTCAGAGACCCAAATGTTCTCTTCCCTTTTTGATCACAACACTTTTTTTACCCTTTTTTTTTCTTTTGGTTTTACACACCTGTGGGAACTTTGTATACCACCTATCCTGATAATTTATTCAACCTGCTGTACCATTCAGGTGAGGAGGTGGCTCTGTACTGTTCAAAGTACCTTCCGGATATCATCAAGGAGCAGAAGACCTACAAAGATGGCAAACTTCAAAAGGTGAGACGCAATGGCATGACCTTTCTTAAACAAATTTGACAGAGCAGATGTCATCACAACCAGAGGCCTGCTGCTCGACTGTGGCATAGTTACAAATTAGATGGTGACATCAGCTGAAGTGACTTGTCAATTTTTTCAAAATCAGTGAACCGATGGCAGAATTCTCCGTGCAGTTCGTCCAGCGATTTGCTGTATTTCTTCACATGTCAAGGGGTTGGGGGAAGTAAGCTGGAAGGCAGAACCCTTAAAGCAGTGGTTCTCAAACTTTTTATGTAAATAACATCATTTTGTGACTCCATCCGTGCTTTTATAAGTAACAGAATAAAGAAAATTGCAATCACTTAAAGTAAATCAGATTGCTCCATCAGACTTTTTTTTTTTTTTTTCCAGGAGCGCTACTCCGGTGCTCCTCACAGGAGAGCTACTGTTGCCATTTTCACCGTGGGAACGTTTAGAACGCAGATCTAGCGGTCTGCTTTTCCTGTGTGTCTGTGCACGCATCGGGGCGGAACTCCGCCGTGCGTGATACAGTATTAACGCGACCATTTAGAGACATAAATGACAAGCTCTCATGTGGATAAGATCAATGAAATACGGCCGTTTAGTTTGTTTAATAACAGAACAAGCTGTAGACCTGTTCTATAGGAAAGAGAACCGTAAATGACGACTTGTGATGTGGCGCTATCCAGAAAATTACAAGGGGGGCGGGGGGTTTCTTCAGGGGGGGCCCTATTATAACGGTAGGGGAAACACTTGTTACACCGCTTGTCCTCTGTTTCACAGTACTGGCACATTTGAAACACTGAACGGACCCACAACATGATTCTCATCAACCAATATCGCACTTACGCTTAGGCTTTACTGACACACTTTCCTTTTTGCATGATGTTTCCAGGCTCTGGAGGATGCCTTCTTGGCCATCGACAGCAGAATGACCACAGAGGATGTCATTAAGGAGCTCGTCCAGATTGCTGGCCGTCCCACTGAGCCGCCGCCAGTTGCAAAGGTGGCAGAGGAGGATGATTGTAAGTACACCCCTAACAATGCAATGTATGTAGTAATGTTTGATGTCTGTGTTGTAAGGAACATATAACAAAACACATTCATGTTGAATAGTACAAAGGAATGAGAGTATTGGCTTTCAGCAAAAGGTAATAAACCAAAAGAAAAGTAATTATGACTTCAAGAATACAAACATCCTGTAGTGTGTGCACGTACGCTGCAGGTAGTTTTATGACGGGTATCTCAAATCCTAATTATGACATCTTAATGTTTCTGCTCTCCTTTCAGTGGATACAGAGGAGGCAGCTTTACTCCATGAGGAAGCCACAATGACCATAGAGGAGCTGCTGGTACGCTATGGCCAGAACCTAAATGCTGTCAAGCATGCAGCTGCCATCAGGTAGTCAAACACTTTTTATTTGGAATTTTCTTAAAAAGGAACACAATGTGGCAACGAAGAAGTGTAGTTTGAGCCTCAACGAGCCGGTGAAACCTTCCTGCAAATGTTTCTTTTCGAAAAGGATGCAGAGGTGACCTCAAACAAGTCAATCTATACAGTAATTGCATATTTTTGTAACAGTCATATCTTTCTGGCTGTTTAACTGACATACAACTGATTACCTTGCTGTATTATGTCTTGCCTCTTTTGATGGTAAACCATACATCACATAAAGGAAGTAGTGGCAGTATTACATGGCTACATTGTTGTTTTTGTCTTTGGACACATTTGTATGTAGTCTGTATTTTTGAATTTAAAGAATAATTAAAACTTAAAGCCAGGAACCTCTTTCTTGGGTTTAGTAACTCTGAGTCCAGATTTCTTGTGTTTTAAAAAAAAAACAGTTGTTAAAGTTTAAGACTTGTGGTTGGCTTCTCTTTTTCTTTCTCGTGTTTTGTTCTTAGTGCGGCTGCTAAGAAAGCGGCCTCTTCGCAGCCTGAGGCCTCGGGAAACAAAGAGGAAGGTGGGAAAGGACAGAAGGAGGGGATAAATGGAGAGGTAGAGGAGAGCAATGGGAAGGTGAAAAAAGCCGAAGCGGTGGCATCCGGGTCGAAGCTGCGAGCCTGTCGGAAAACAGGAGGTGAAGGCAGTGGTCCAGGTACAGAACCGAGATTAAGGACAAAGTACATTGTTGTCCTCAAAAAGCTAACAATAAAAAACATCTTGCGTTATTGTTTAAAACTAATTGCCGAATGTTTTAAATTGTATCCTTTAGTGAAAAAAGAAAAATATCTCCCTACTCAAATACTGAAAATGTATCTTAGGAATTTACTGTTGTGTTAATAAAAAAAAAAAAAAATTATGCGAGTAGACATGGCTTCATGAGTATGCACAACATTGTTATCTGAGCACTTACCCACTGTCCTCTCTACAGCAGCTGACTGTGGAGGTTCAGAAAGCTCCAATGGAGAAGAAAATGCTGGTAAGGCAGAGGGAGACGCAGGTCCCTCCTGCTCCTCTTTATCCACTAAGGATGCAGGAGATTCCAAGTCCAAATTTTTTGATGACAGCGAGGAGTCTGAGGGAGAAGAGGAGGGCAGTGATGAAGAGGTGAGAGCAGAAAACCAGAATAAACTGACATTTGGTTGTGAAAGCTCTCACTCTGATGGCTTGAAAGGATTGAAAGTGTAATTCTCACCATTTCTGTTTTTTAATCAGGAGGGCAGTGAAGAGGAAGAGGGTGACAGCAGTGAGATGGAAGGAGAGGAGGATTCAGAGGGAGAGGAAGACTCTGAAGATGAGGAGGAGGAGGAGATGTGCCTACCTGGAATGGATGGCAAGGAGGAGGTGTGTACAGAGGAGGTTGAAACTAATTGTGCCTAATGCTGGGGATATGTGCTGACTTTACTTCTTGGTAACAATTTTAGTTGTTGTTTTGAAAGATGAATTGCAGTGAAAATGTCCTGTGGATGGTGCTGAGAAAACTATTTATATAGTGATTATTAAAACCATTTTGGCTTCCACATTAATTTACCTTTTATTCAGTGTGATATTTAGGTTTTGGGTAGACGGTGATACTTATCAGACTGATGATCACCAATGTTTGTTTAGAGCAGGGGTGTCAAATTAATTTTAGTTAAGGGGCCACATACTGCCCATTTTGATCTCAAGTGGGCCGGACCAGTAAAATCATAGCATAATAACGCATACATAATGACTATATTTCTCTGTTTAAATCATTGGTGAAGCTTTTTGGATGATAAAGTCCTATTTTAAGGTCTTTCTACAATAAACTAGGAACATAAAGACCAAAATCTTACAATCAGAGGATCAGTGGTTCGAGCCCCGTCTCAGCTAGTTTTTATTTATTTATTCCCCCTCCCCTTGCAATTTTAACAATTATCCTGCGGGCCAGACTGGACCCCCTGGCGGGCCGGACCCGGCAGATAAATGTACAGATAAATTACATTTCATATCATAAAAACTGTCGATTTGTTGTCATAGTTTTGACTATCTGAGACATTGATCACTAAAATATAGGACATCTTTCAACTGGTAACTTGTCCCAGAGTTTTGACATAAATTGTTGACCAAGTCTTATAACACGGCAAAGTGTTGTCAGGTGCAAATGTTCATTGGTGGAATTGGTCATATTGAAACTATAATACGCAACACTTTCTACATCAGGGGGCGCCAACCTTTCCTATCCAAAGAGCCAGTTTGCCCTTTTTTCCACCCAAAAAAGCCACAAAAGCTATTTGATATCACAGCTTATAAAGTTATATATATATATATATATATATATATATATATATATATATATATATATATATATATATATATATATATATATATATATATATATATATATATATATATATATATATATATATAAACTATAGTTTGTTGTGTTTATGAAATTATAGAACAAGAATAAATACAATTCTCGACATTGTATTGCTATTTTACCTGTTATAACTATCAAACTCTTATGAATTGAAAAAATATATACACTTTCATGTGTCGGACTACATTGAGGTCAATTTAAAAAGAACTATGTGGATGATGAGTCTCATCTTTATATGTGGTAGAGTGTTCGTCCTGTATCCACAAGGTAGCAGGTTCGATCCCCATCCTCCTCGCGTGAGATTCTCATTTTAAAACGCATATCTTTTGCTACATTTACACTGAGCGTCCTCACTAGGGTTGGGTACCGACAACCGGTGCCAGTATGGCACCGGTTCCAACACGTCCGGTACCTACCGGACCGAAAAGCAACGCAGATTTCGGTGCTTCCTTCCGGTGCCTGAGCCGATTTAAATACTTTTTTTTTTTTTAACCTACTTTGTAAAGTTGCACGGTATATAGATACTAAAAAGGTAGCGCGGTGCCTGCACGTTAAAAACGATTATTAAAATAGCGCGGATCAGAGCACACTCGCTGCTCTGCTCTCTGTCTGCCTGCATGCAGAGCGGGGCTCGAGGGGGCGGGGCTTCCAGCGCTCACACACACAGGGCGCGCACACAGAGATCGCTGGAGACACGAGCACGAGCTTTTGAACGTCCGTCCTCGGCTTGATGGAACAAATCTCTCCAGTTGATATTAATGATGACGTGTAGTCCAGTAAAGCAGCAGTTTTAGGATCCAACAGTTTCTGAGTTCTGTTGCACACGGTCCCATCAGGCCACCTGATGCTTGTGTCTGTTCTTTTTTTAAATATGTATTGTTTATAGTTTGAAGTTAAAAAGTTTGAAGCTGTAGTTTGAAGCGTGTTTTGTATGTACTTATTTATTTATATCTATAGTATACTTTAAACAGTTAATAATATTGTTCAATTTGAAGAAAAGAAAATTGCCTTGGCAATAAAAAAGTATCGGTTTAGGCACCGGTATCGTTTTAAAAGTATCGGTTTAGCACCGGTATTGGAAAAAACCCAAACGATACCCATCCCCAGTCCTCACTACGGACTTTTAGAGCACTGCAAACAGAAGTTTGGAAACGCTCCTGAGGACGGAGAAGTTTTTACTAACGGACGCCTCATGAGCTGCCACACAACTAGCAGCAGTAGTTGAGTTTGGAGACTTGATCCACTTCGTGAAAGTATATCCACTTTACTCAGTTTGCTGCAGCAGTTGAGAAATTGCTCTTTTTCCCTCTTCTGCAGCTTGATACTTTTCAGCAAATGCTGTGTGTTTTTGCTCTGGAAGAGTCTTTCAACATTAAATGTTTTGTTGTTTGCTAGTTTCTCGCCACATATCAAGCATACAGGTCAGGCAGCATCGTTGGTAGTGAAAGCTAATTAATACGTCCACGCAGAATTAAACTCTATTTTTCTCCGTGACTTTTATTAATTTGTATTTATCCATTCATTGTTTAGCGAGGGCTACAGTGTGTTGGACAGGCTCATTGCAGCAGAAGCCAAGTTTAGTGATTTGGGATGACTTTTTGTAAATGGAAGTAGCTTTGATTGCTGCCTGCAGAGAAATGTCTGAAAGCTTTTAAGTTGTTCATTTCAGTCATGGGATGAAACCATTTAAAGATTGTTCAAGTTATTTTTTTTAGAAAGTTCTTTTAATGTTGGCGTAAAACATCATGGAGGTTTTAACATTGCGTCACATCTCCCATGTTCATGTATTCGCAGCCTGGCTCAGACAGCGGCACCACAGCTGTCGTGGCGCTGATCCGAGGGAAACAGCTGATCGTGGCCAATGCTGGAGACTCTCGCTGTGTGGTGTCTGAGGGCGGTAGGTCCAACTGATTTGGTACCTATTTACCTTAATGGAAGTGTTGCACATGCATGTTTAAAATGTATATTAAAGTAAACTTCATTCCCCCGCAAAAATGTTGTATTAAATGTAAGAGCTGTGTTGCTGTAGGCAAAGCTGTCGACATGTCGTACGACCACAAGCCAGAGGACGAGGTGGAACTCGCTCGCATCAAAAATGCTGGAGGCAAAGTCACCATGGATGGACGGGTCAACGGTGGACTTAACCTATCCAGAGCTATTGGTATGCCATTCTTTGTGACCTTTTGGATTAGTCTAGTAAGCACTTAAACCAACAGAATTAAACTTAACAAAAGATCTTGGTCAATAATATATACATTTTTTTTGGGGGGGTTCAAATTGGCATTTAAATGTTTGCGTGCGCTTGCCCTCTGAGATGAGAGCCTCGTCTAAGCAGAATGCATTTCTAACTTGGACTCTGACTCTCAGGTGATCACTTCTACAAAAGGAACAAGACTCTGCCTCCAGAGGAGCAGATGATTTCTTCAATGCCGGATGTCAAAGTTCTGACGCTTAACGAGGACCACGACTTTATGGTCATTGCCTGCGACGGCATCTGGTGAGTTTTAGTGCTCATGGGCAGTTTATCCCTGTAGTTGATTATTCATGACGTTTATAATAACCCCTCGTCTTAAATATGAAATATTTCTACATACCAGTTACCATGTTAACATGTGAGTTTTTTTTTGATCTGTCGTGTAGTTGTTAGTGAGCCCTGTTACCATATGTGTTGTGTGCAGGAATGTGTTGAGCAGTCAGGAGGTGGTGGACTTCATCAGCGAGAGGATCAAACCAGACAAGAGCGGCAATGTCAGACTCCTCTCATCTATTGTGGAAGAGGTAAGAGATGGCTCCCGATACACACTTGATGCTTCCATACATAAAACCACTCCTAAACCAGCCCATCCTCCCTCTGCCAGAGAGAGAACCCACATTAACAATACGATAGAGGATGAGGGGACATTTGTTCAAAAGATGTTTTTATGTATTTGAGCTTTTCTTTGTTGTGAGTCATTATGCTATCTAGCTTGTAGCCTTAGTTGACTCCCAAACATTGACTCTGTACCACATGGTACTATGTGCCTCTTTAATTTGAAACCCGATATGTCCTCCTGACAGCTTTTGGACCACTGTTTGGCCCCCGACACATCTGGGGACGGGACAGGATGTGACAATATGACCTGCATCATCATCACCCTCCGGCCACACCCATCCCCTGCTCAGCCAGATGACACGAAGAAGAGGAAGCACCAGGATGAAGCAGAGGGAGCCGAGCCGGAGAAGAACGGAAACAATGGCAAAAAGGCTAAAAGCGACTAACGGCAAAGAGAAACAGTTCCAGGGGGAGCAGCTGGTCCTAGGCTACCCAGAGACGCATTCTGTTTAAGCCTTACCTCACAAACATGAATTCACCCTAAAACGGCTATTAAGATTGCTATATGTTAGATCGGCTGAGCTAAGATCATCGGTATAGGTTTTTGTCCTCTGTTTTCAGCCACTTCTCACTTAACACCCCCTCCAGTTTCTTTGTTTTTGCTCGAACTGGACAGAAGCTGGACACAAGTTTACTTGTTAAATTTAACAAAAACAACTCCCAGGCATGTTGAATAGCACATCATTTTCCATGTATTTGTAACTAGAAGGAAGCTATAGAACGAACCAGACATTCACTGCACTCTGTTATTGTTGAGATATTTTTCCACACATGGCGATTTCACAATTTCCTTTTTAGTGGAAGTTTTAAGATGACTCGTAGTGACCTGCCTCTGATTGCCGTTCACATTCTGTGACGCGTGCATTTCCATTGCAGTATGTAACCGCACAATGCCCTCTGTGTGTTGTGTTCAGATTTAAAAGGCATTCATTGTATCTCAAAGTGCCATATAAATCATAAATTCCTTTTTTATAGGCACCATATCATATCCTCAAATTAGGAACTCGAAATGGCTGCAGATAAATTTGCATTGTATAAAGTTAACAGTAGAAAAGGGGATTGAATGAGGGGATATTATTGTCTTTTGTAGCCCAAATCAAAGACTGAACTAGGGAAGCAACACATTGAATGTGTTGCTTCCCTAGTTCAGTGAGCAAGAGGGACCGAAGGATTAAGAGTAATAGTCCTGTTGCGCTTGTTTGCCATTTTATATTTTCCCCCTATTAGCACCCATTTACTAGTGAGGATATTTTTTTTCAGTCTGGCTCGTCACACAACAGCCCAATCACCAACATATCACCACCGTCAGCCTTTTCCCCATTCCTGCTTTGTGTCTCAAATTAAATCTGTAAATTTCCAGACAAAGTACAGAGGTCAGGGTTTTGTGAGCTTTTGTACGTCTCATCTGTAGGATCTGAAAGCAGGGAAATGGGCAGAGACATAAAAGACTCGTTTCCTTTCACGTCTGTGTCCATCCAGAGTACGGTGGTGATTTGAAGCCCTGGACTGGCCCGCCACACTAAGCTCGTCTCCAGGACTCTACCTTTCTCTGCTCTCCCTGTTTCTATTGTAACACCTTTTTAAGATCCTCTTTAGAACATGTGTTTTAAAGAGTATTTCCACTCAAATGTTTCTTTTTTGATGCTTCAGTTATTGGCATTTCTTTGAAACAAAACATTTTTGTGAGCACACCCTGAAAACCGCCTGATGCTGAACTGTAGAGGATGCACAAGGTTACTCATTGAGTGGAAATACAATTTGAACTTCAGAGCACTAAGACAGTGTAGCTGTTAGTAATAATTGTCTTTATTTGCAGAAGCCTCATTAAAACCACATTGTGTGACTGTATGTTTGTTTCTAGTGTACTATCTTGTCACCGTGCCCTTTTTTTTCTGTACATAGTTTTTTCAATACTTGTAATTGATCAAAAAGAAAATGTTTTTTCTTTGTAATTGTGTGTCAATGTGACATTTTTGGTGCATACTCTTTTGACACCAGTATGTAAGTACATACAAATACATTTTTTAAATAATGAGAACTGTATTCCTGTGTTTATTTAAAATAACCAGTGCTTTTACTGTGAAATTCTGCTTATAGATTTGATGCATTTTACAATGCCAGCCAAATCAGAATGCACCACCCCGTTTGAAGACGGGTGTCAACTCGAGCTCATCAATAGTTTGGATGGTTATTGAACATAATCATACATTCCAAAATAGTTTAAATGCTGCTTAAGATAAATGAAAAGCATGGTTGTCTAAAACAAACCAATCTGTCACTTTAAGATGTATGCAAACCAGGAATTTTCCCTTTTTTTTTTGCTCCTTTTTATGGAGTTACATCCTGGTAACTACGGTTACAGGTAGGCATGGTACCAGATAGACAGATGATAGTTTCTGTAAACGGGACGAACAAATGCGACAGGACAACTTCACTCCCGTTCGTGTAGCCTCGCTCCGCAGAACGAGGACAACAATGGGATGGCAGCGTGACAGCGTCACATCCGCAAATCACTCTCCTATCGTAAAACCTGTCAAAAGCCAAATAAAGCATAACCCCGCCCCCTGCTGGATACAAGCCGGGAGTATACAACGCACGCATAGCACAGGCACTTACATCGGTTATCCAACCCTGTTGGCTACACATGAAACCAAAGCGCATGTGAATATATATTTATGTAGAAATGTGCATGTACCTGCATGTTATGCTATCCTTTGTTCTTGTTATGTCTGCTTGTGTTATATAAAAAAGCTTTATCAACCACACAAGTTGTGTTTTTAGATTAAACCTAAGACTAGGATGGCGAGATGAAGCTTCCTGAAGCTTTGAAGCTTTCCATCCAATTAGTTCGCTCATGGGCCGGATCTTCATGGGGCTTCATTTGCTCTACTGCGCCACCAAGTGGACAATACATGTAAAACAGGCAGTGTGATCATAACGACACCATGGCTTTGGTGTGTGAAGCTTTGAATTGAATAAATGAATGAAAGATGTTTGAGACGCCAATACATCAATTATTAACTTATTAACATTGTGTCTGTTTTTATGATATAATGGCGGGGTCAAAAATGAAATAGGAAACAAATTGAGAATAGTGTCATGATGTGATGCGCTTCACCAAAATCTACCTGGATTACTCGACACGTGCATCGAAGCCTCGGCACAAAAGGACGCATCACTACCCGAGACTAATCGTCAACAATCGAGCATTAAGTATTACAACGACACAGAAAATAAATATTTTCTACAACACGTGGCGTTGTCAAATATAAGCTCTCTAGTGTGGCGAAAACCAAGCGTTTCCCATCATGCACTGGGCCATACAGTCGATTGAGCGCTACTGCGGCACCTGGCTCTAAAATTGGCGGCCGCCTCGCTCTCGTGAGATTATCGTTGACCACGTGTGCATGACGTCAGAGCAAGTCGGGATCAAGTCGGACACAAATCTAATCGGCATGCATTGCGCACGATCGCCGTCGACGAATATGTTATATCACATTTTGCTTATATATTAATTTCCATGCAACTATGTTTTTGGTTTTATTGTTATGTCATTGCTCTTGTTTATATTATTGTTGCTTCTATTGTTTGTTTTTACCATGTAAAGGGCCTTGAGTACCTTGTATTATTAACTGGTATTATATCTATTTTATAATTGCAAATAAAGGGAGAGTCCAGCGGTTGCTTAGCTTAGCATAATGACTGGAAACAGCAAATAAAATCCACCTACCAACCCCTCTAAAGCTCACAGATTAATTAACGTGATATATTTATCGTACAGCCAGAACAGCTGTATCAAACCTCTCATCTAAGTCTTGGTAAGAAGGGGAATTAACAGAAATCCCCAAATGTAAAATTTGTCTCATTTTTATATACTGACATAAAAATGTCAGTATATTTAGCTCAATACCTCTCGGGATGATTGATAAATATAGTCTAGGATTTAGACCCTTTAAACATTTTAGATTTACAGTTTAAAGTATAAAAAAACAATGCATTTATTGGAATATCATCATTTCCTGAATAATACCAACTATGTTTTTTCGGGTAGCTTTCCAACACCAACATTACGAGGATGGCACATTTAACCTTCCTCTTGTGTTAGCTTTCTGTTAACCATTACTGAGCAGTATTAGAACACATCTCTTAAATACAATATTTTTAAAATATATTATTAACTATAGTAACATCTATGGTGTTACGGGTCAATTTCGACCTATGTATATTTACTTCAAGAAAAAGGCTAAAAAGGCATTTTTTCAGCAATAGAACTTTAATACAAACACAAAAATAAAAAGCAAAACAAGTCATAACACAAAATATAGATTTGCAAGGTCAAACAAACAACAACTAATTAAGCAAATCGTATTTTTATAACTGGGTGAAACCGACCCTAACAACACAAAGGTCATAATTTCAACCAGAGCATTTTATAATTTATTGAAACCTTTTTTATTTAATGTGTCAAGTCAGTTCCAGCTGGCTAAAGGATGCGACGAGGTTGTAGTGGGCCCTCTCGTCATCCGTCAGCTCCATGTTTCCAGGCCTGAACACCACCACCACCACCACCACCACGTTCACGCCGGCTTCTTCGGCCGCCTTAGCCTCTGCAACGACAAACATATGAGTGCATTTGTGGATTCTTCGTTCACCGTGACGCCACGAGAGTAAAACTAAGTTTTCTTCAAGAATTTAAGGTAACATGAGGTGAGTAGTTGATGTACAAATGGTAATTTTGTGGGTGAAGTAATCCTGTAACGCTGAATCCAGTGGTTTTAGGTGTTTTTATTTGAGTGTTTTATTATCGTTTTCTCATCCAGATCGTTTTTTTTAGTTTTGTAGATAATACAACGTAAATTTTAAGCCACAATGTTCATCTGTTCATACTTTGGTCCCTCTACCAGCCAGACTGAGATAAAAACCTATTTTAGTAGATGATACATTCGTGTTCCTCTGAGGATGAACTCTTTCTATAATGAGCTTTTGTTTAGGACATTAATTTGTATGTTGTGATATGGATTGCTAGGTTTTGTCCTGCAACTGCATCATTCCAAAAGCACATTCACCCTGAAGGTGTGCAGTGCAGTTTTGTCAGGCTGGAATGAAATATTTCATTTATGCTGGGTTCTATCTTCATTTGCATATACACATTAACATATATAATGATGCTTACACCTCTGCAGAAATCGTATGACTCTTTTGAGCAAGGACCTGAGCCAGAGACCTATGGTTAAAGTTCATGATCACATTAAAATCAAACTGTCTAAAAGTAGGTTTAATAATCAGTGGCTCTCACTTAGTCCATATAGGATAAAAGTGGCTCTGTGAAGCTCACTTTGGCACAGTGGTGCTTTGAGATAAATGTTAACAACAGCTGTTTAGCAAGTTTAAAGTTAACCATGCTCACATCTTTGTTTAGCGAACACAAAGAGCAAAGAACATTCATTCTGAGAGGTGAATAAATAGGTCTTTCAAAATTTCATGACAAGCCATCCAATAGTTCCTCAAACACTGCTGGACAAATCTTTGTTCTATGTCGGACAGAAGGTCCTGCAGATGGCAGCAAAGACATTTGGACCAATAATGCTGACGTTAGCTTTAAAAAGGGAGACGTAGCCACGTGCCATCAAGGGCAAAGAGCCTGAAGGATTTCATCCCAACCAGAGAGCACAGCCCCTGATTCCACGGACTCTCACACCTTCAGTCAAAGAGGACATACCCGACAGTAACCCCATTTCAATCAAATAATGGCTACTTGCCCTCAATGGCAGAGGATCAAAGTCCTTCTCACGAAGACGCAGTGGGCATGTTATACATTAAATCTCCATAGAAACAGGAAAGCAAAAGAGGACAGACGTAAGTTCCCATCAGCCTCAGGGCCTCTCTGTCCTGCCCTGCCATTGGCTGCTACTCTACAGTCCTTGTGGCTGCTCTGCTCCCTGAGGATCAGTGTTGCTGCAGGAACAATAGAAAGCAAGAGAGGAAACACACCCTGTCCTTGGAATCTAAAAATGTCATATGTCTCTCTCTCTCTCTCTCTCTCACACACACACACACACACACACACACACACACACACACACACACACACACACACACACACACACACACACACACACACACACACACACACACACACACACACATTTTATCCCTGTCTTTAACAGGAAAGATTTTTTTTGTTCTTGTCTGTAGATTAATGGCTTTAGTGGTGTATGCAAAGTTTGCTAGTCTGGGTGTTTGTTCTCTTGTTGATAGAGACAGAAATAAAGGCCAAAACACACTAGGGGTTGTGTCTGTGTGAACGGGACTAATTTGTCCGGCTGTAAAATGAATAAATTAAAAAAACTACTCTACTCTTGGCTACCATACTAAAAATAAGATGCATGACTCACTCTTTCCCAGTCAATGAGCACATGAACCACGGCTGTTACCTATAATGTTTTGATTTCTATAACGGTTTTCTTGGAAGGCATATTTGGCTGTTTCTCAAAAGGCCACTGTAGGTAGCTGTTCCAGTCTGATTTTTCACTGCAGTAACTACGAAAATGTTTCTAAAAGGCTACTTCTATGGAGCTCAATGGCTGCCTTGTCCAGCTGTGTGTGTTGGGGGAGTTGCTTCTGTCTCTAGATGCTTAAACCTGACTGATGGCTGTGGAAGAGAGCCACATGAGTCCAACTAGACCTGGCCTGCAACTGTGCATGTATAACTGTGTGTGCGTGTGTGTGTGTGCGTGTGTTGTTGAGCCAACATGTCTTATATAGAAAGTCAGACCACAACAACAGGTTGTAGTTGGACACTGTAAGTATTCATCAAGATCTTTTTCGATCTCCTGCTTGCGCTGTCCTTGTGGATTGGCCTTGTTGCATTCACGTTCCAGAGAGTTATCCCAACACACACACGCACGCACACGCACGCACACACACACACACACACACACACACACACACACACACACACACACACACACACACACACACACACACACACACACACACACACACACACACACACACACACACAGCTGTTCTATTATTGGTAGATGTACCACCATGTCGGTTCCAGACACATCTTCGATGTGTGTGTGTGTGTGTGTGTGTGTTAATGTGTAATTCATCAACATCATGCTCAGCATGTTGGATGGAAAAACAGGAAAGCTCCCCACATCCTTTCCCCCCCACCTTTGCTTCCCATTCACTTCTCTTTTACCCCTCCTCCCATTTTTCTTCTCCACCCACTGTCACTTCCTGTCACCTCTTCACTCCACTTCCTCTCTTTTTCCATCTCTTCTTTTACTTCAGGATCATTTCAGGCCCGGTCCTTAAGAGATGTTGGTTGGTCTCTCATAACTAACTTTAATATAAATGTTCTTTACGATTGTACGCTATAACGTACACTGTTTTATCTAAAGCTAGTAATCATGTGGCTTTCCCCAGAGACATGGAGTAGCAAGCCAGCTGGTAAAAGTAACCAGCTAGGGGGGTCTGGCAGCATACCCCCACTCCAAAATAAATTGAATGTTTCAGTCATGCCATGTAAGGCATCAAATCAACAGACAACTAATCGAAAAAGGAGCCAAAACACAAACATGTGAAACAACTTGAAGGGTGCACTCAATAGAGTGCAGATCTCCACCAGGTGTGTCTGCAAAGATCAACTGCTCATTGCCCAACTCAAAACAAGCACAGATCTTTTAGCACCCAGCTATATAACTGGGCACCCAAAATACAGAATGTGAGATAAGCTGTGGAAAAGACACAGAGGCGCACACTCACTGAGTCTCAGACATACAGACTCATACAATCGCACGCATGACTGAACACATAACTTCTCCATAGCCTTACGTCTACTGTAGATAATTACAACAATAATAATTGCTAAAAAATATCCCTAAAAGGAGTTTAATTAAGTCAAAATCTAAAAATACAAATGTTAAGTCAACATTTAGGGTTCCATCAGGGCATCACACACCAAGACCTGAAACTCACACACACAGCTGATCATTCACAAACACACCTGCAGGAACAGATTCACACATATCAGGACATCAGTATACAGGTAAAAGCCAGTGAATTAGAATATTTTGAAAAACTTGATTTATTTCAGTAATTGCATTCAAAAGGTGTAACTTGTACATTATATTTATTCATTGCACACAGACTGATGCATTCAAATGTTTATTTCATTTAATTTTGATGATTTGAAGTGGCAACAAATGAAAAAATCCAAAATTCCGTGTGTCACAAAATTAGAATATTACTTAAGGCTGATACAAAAAAGGGATTTTTAGAAATGTTGGCCAACTGAAAAGTATGAAAATGAAAAATATGAGCATGTACAATACTCAATACTTGGTTGGAGCTCCTTTTGCCTCAATTACTGCGTTAATGCGGCGTGGCATGGAGTCCATGAGTTTCTGGCACTGCTCAGGTGTTATGAGAGCCCAGGTTGCTCTGATAGTGGCCTTCAACTCTTCTGCGTTTTTGGGTCTGGCATTCTGCATCTTCCTTTTCACAATACCCCACAGATTTGCTATGGGGCTAAGGTCAGGGGAGTTGGCTGGCCAATTTAGAACAGAAATACCATGGTCCGTAAACCAGGCACGGGTAGATTTTGCGCTGCGTTGACCCTGGATCTCAGGAAACAGAGTGGACCGACACCAGCAGATGACATGGCACCCCAAACCATCACTGATGGTGGAAACTTTACACTAGACTTCAGGCAACGTGGATCCTGTGCCTCTCCTGTCCTCCTCCAGACTCTGGGAGGCACAGGATCCATGTTGCCTGAAGTCTAGGGTAAAGTTTCCACCATCAGTGATGGTTTGGGGTGCCATGTCATCTGCTGGTGTCGGTCCACTCTGTTTCCTGAGATCCAGGGTCAACGCAGCCGTATCCCAGTAAGTTTTAGAGCACTTCATGCTTCCTGCTGCTGACCTGCTCTATGGAGATGGAGATTTCAAGTTCCAACAGGACTTGGCGCCTGCACAAAGCGCAAAATCTACCCATGCCTGGTTTACGGACCATGGTATTTCTGTTCTAAATTGGCCAGCCAACTCCCCTGACCTTAGCCCCATAGCAAATCTGTGGGGTATTGTGAAAAGGAAGATGCAGAATGCCAGACCCAAAAACGCAGAAGAGTTGAAGGCCACTATCAGAGCAACCTGGGCTCTCATAACACCTGAGCAGTGCCAGAAACTCATGGACTCCATGCCACGCCGCATTAACGCAGTAATTGAGGCAAAAGGAGCTCCAACCAAGTATTGAGTATTGTACATGCTCATATTTTTCATTTTCATACTTTTCAGTTGGCCAACATTTCTAAAAATCCCTTTTTTGTATCAGCCTTAAGTAATATTCTAATTTTGTGACACACGGAATTTTGGATTTTCATTTGTTGCCACTTCAAATCATCAAAATTAAATGAAATAAACATTTGAATGCATCAGTCTGTGTGCAATGAATACATATAATGTACAAGTTACACCTTTTGAATGCAATTACTGAAATAAATCAAGTTTTTCAAAATATTCTAATTCACTGGCTTTTACCTGTATACAGTAGGCAAACACACACACACACACACACACACACACACACACACACACACACAAACACACACACACACACACACACACACACGCACGCAGACGCACACGCTCACACACAGGGTGCGGTCAGAGATAAGAGAGAAGTGGAAACAAGCAGCTGTCTGATCAGCGGACATACTGCTGCTCTTATATCACTGAACATTTCTTCACTCTCATTCTTTCACTCTTTCTCAGCATTATACTCACCTCCTTATTAACTCCCCTAAACATTTCTGTGTTTATTCAGCATATTTGCCCTTTTCCCCTACCAGAAACAGATTTTTATCTCTCCTCTATTTTTATCTCTCATTCAAACACTGGTTCCTATTTTAACATTATCTAAGCTTTAGGTGTGCACACAGAACTAGGATTTTGTTTTACACTAATAGCAGCCTAACCAGACTCCAAATCAGAAATGAAGCCAGAAATGCTGCTTCCAACAGCCACAATTAAGCTTCTCAGTGTTTCAGACTGAAAAAATACATTGTGCATGAAGTATTACTTAAAGGCCAGATTTGGTTCCTCATAGTAAGAATTTGCTCTTTTTAGCGGAAAGAAAATTGAATAAAAGAACATTTGACGATTCTTTTCTTTCTAACTCATATGGTATTTTCATTTCATCTAATTATTTTATAATTTTGATACATGATCATGTCACAGCTCCTCTATGTTCCTTTATCTCAATTATTTAGGAGTAGGATGATGGGGACCGGTTAAATATAACCCTTTTTTCTTCATTTCTCCTGATAATATCATTGGCAGTTAAACTTATAATGATCACTTGTAGATAATATAACTTTAAGGGAAATAATGTGAGATAATGCTGCTTCAGTAAATGTACATTCACAAAAACAGCAACTCATTGTACACATTAGTTTAGAGTAGCCCACTGGTGTGCACGCTAGTAGGCTGGTTAAAGCTGTAAGTATAACATGACTTAAATGTTCAGTCACTGTGAGCTTCTACAATGAGGACATTTAGTGTCATTACTGAGCGTATGTCTTGACTGTGAAGTATCATTATAGTGTGTTCAGAAATATTGCTGCTGAAAATGCCCCCTGTTACCTCCGGATGAAGGAACTGTTGTTCAGCTGTCACAAGCACAAGGCAGAGAGAGAACGTTCAGTAGCAAAATGATCCCCTGAGGAACAATGAAGTATCTTATCTCACAATCAAGGGTCATTAGTTAATCGAGAGCGTTGCCCACTAAAACAAGAATAGGCAACACTGTGGTTACTAGAGGAACTTAAAAAATATATGAATATATATTTTTTCCCCCATCTTGTGATTGAGTAAGTCTTGCTTCTCCACAGCTGAATCATCTTGTGACCGGGATGAAAACCACAGTTCCAGTAAGAGCAACAACAGGTCTGTGGTCTATATGGAGCACAACTCATCACAGACATTTCATATCTCATGACTGAACCCATCGTTTATAACTATTTAACCAAGAAAACCTTGTACAGTTTTTTAGATTATTTTATAGAAAAATTTGAGTGAATGAGGTAAATTAGGGCAGAGCAGTTGTGGTATTGACATGCAGGATCAGTGATCTGTTACATGAAGAGCAAGAATAAAGTGTCTGTGCATTTTCCTAAAATAACTTTTATTATACAGCAAATAAAAAACCCTAATATTTCTATATCCAGCAAGATTATCTAGTTCGTGACTGAATCCGTGCCTTGTTATATAGCACTTTAACTAGTCTTCTTTAGGAAAGACTTTTCCAATTGGTCCAGGGTTTAATTAAGCAACTTTTAACCGCAAGGTCATTTCATCCAACAAAGTAGTGCAGTGAGTCTCTGACAAAGTAAGGCTCTAACACCACTTTGGTTGGTATAAAACTGCCCAATTTGGCTCAAATAAAATAAAGGCTATTTCTACAGTAATTAAGACTGCGTTTTTTCAACAGAAAGACAAAAAACTGTGGAGAGTCATCCTCCCACTGCTCCCAGGACCAGCCTCCCATGACACATAGAGCTTATCTGATGAACCTGACTCCCTGAAGTTACTACTTCAACATCACATGGCCTCTCTCTCCCCCACTGTCTGCTTTGTTTTAAACAAACAACACTTCACAGATTCCGTCATCTTTCTAACAACACACAAACACACTGATACAGGTCATCCCATCACTTTCTTTGCATCTGAAGATTTTATTTCTGATAAGTCACTTAAGTTATTCCTGTTTTAAGATAATGATTCAAATGTTTCATTCAACCATCAGACCAAGGTAAAAGACCTTCCTGGAGCTGTTGTCCTGTTGATTCATTGGCTACAGAGATGAATTGAAGCTCCGTCTTTGAACTCTGCACAGCTGAAAGAGGGCCTCTCTCTCTCTCTCTCTCTCTCTCTCTCTCTCTCTCCTCTCTCATCTCTCTCTCTCTTCTCTCTCTCTCTCTCTCTCTCTCTCCTCTCTCTCTCTCTCTCTCTCTCTCTCTCTCTCTCTCTCTCTCTCTCTCTCTCTCTCTCTCTCTCTCTCTCTCTCTCTCTCTCTCTCTCTCTCTCTCTCTCTCTCTCTCTCTCTCTCTCTCTCCTCACACAGTTGAGAAAAGGACAAAAGTTCTGGCCACAAGCCTGGTTGGTGTGTGTGTGTGTGCCAGCTGGTTACATCTGGTTTAAGAGGCCACAGAGGGAGGCTGCTTTCTCCCACCTCTCAGTATCAGTTACTAATCCCTGTTTCCCACAAGTGTGTGTGTGTGTGTGTGTGTGTGTGTGTGTGTGTGTGTGTGTGTGTGTGTGTGTGTGTGCGTGTGTGTGTGTGTGTCTCAGGGACAGATCGTGAGGCCCCTACCATCCAAATCCTTTTCACATCAGCATCAAGTGTTCAACCCCATCAGGAGTATTTAAAACAATACGCATGTGATAAAACACAAATGTAACTATTGCAACAGACAACTAGCAAACTTGAAATGATGCATTTTAAGATTTTAAGATGATGAAAATTTTGAGAAATGCGTTGGATTAAATTTGATAAATGTGCAGCAGCTTCTCCATCCTCCTCTTTCCTCTTCTGGTTTTATCTGATTAAACTCTGTGCTGAACTTCCCTCCTGATTCCAGACCTGATAACTACTTAGCTCTTAACGTGAACCAGTCATCTACTAAAACTAGTTGGAGTATTACATTTACTAGATTCAGATTTGACTCACTAAATATAACAATTCAAATATGATGCATTATTATTAATTATCCAGCATCGTATTAGAATTGAAAGCACCATCTTGAACAGACACTGCTCGGATAATGTCTCTCTTTCACTCTTTACTTGAAATGATAATAATAATAATAATAATAATAATTCAGGACTTTTGCCAATGCTGTATTGTGGTATGAATATATGTATTATTTAAATTTGTTTTACTATTAAATAAGCGATATTCGGCGCATTCAATCAGTGTCAGCCTAGATTACCGCCTCACACAGTGCAAACATCAGCAACAATGCTGACAAGTGTTATGCTGCGTTCATACCAAAGGGGTTGCAAATTTTCGCATTGCTTTTTCGCCTGACTTTACTCGCTCAACGTTATGTGGTTAATTTGCTTTTTCGCTGCGGAAAGGGGGCGCGGCTTATCTCCGTGGCTTCACTCTGTGAAAACAGTTACCATTTCCGCCATTCACCATTGAAATATGTGATCTACTTGCGTGAATATTTCGCAACTCTTTTAGTGTGAACGCAGCATTAAACCCCGATGAGGAACCAGAGAATGGCCGTTATTCCTCTGCTAATAACAAGCAACTTAACTATAGTATGAGCACAGTGCAGAGCAGTGGCCATTAACTAAGGTTATCCAGTGGCAACGTTAGTTGGAAGTGTAGCTTAGTAAGGCAAAAACGTACACAGTTTGAGATACAATGGCAGAGTGGTTCCTGTAGGATATTCGCTTGCCTCGTTGACTCCATGGAGGTGAGGAAAAAACCTGTTGTATCGTTATCTAGCATCCATGTAGTGTTGGGTCTGTCCAACGACATGCTCGAGCATTCAGAGCCCTGAAGCCCCGCCCCCGCTGGACAAGACTCTGGTGTCCAAAGGCACTCGAGTGTGAAGTAAACAGTTGGTGAGAGATACGAAGGACATCTACATCCACACATACGACAGACAGGCAGGCATACAGACAGATATACTTGCTTTATAACGATTATTGGTGAATCCAATGACCGCTTATTATTCCAATCATAGCTCCGTCCACCTGTGCAGAGGTCTAATTTAGCCAGCAGGTTAAACAACTAATTTAAACAAAATTGTATTAAATATCATAATGCACGTTTGTAAGTTTCCCTTTTAAGCTAGTTTTAGAAAGGCTTTCAACTGATTTGAGCGGTAAGATTGTTTTTGACATATTTTCTCTGAAAATACAGTGGCCAGCTGTTGTTAGCAGTCCAAAGGAAATATGTATGCGGAGAGGCGGAGAGTGGGAGGGAGCTGTGGGGGTGTAAACTGTGTGCGTCACACTGTTTCTCAACTGTGTAAATGCCATATGACACTCTCTGTGAACTTTGAACACATGCAAACACACACATATGTCGTCAGCAGGTTATTCAAATAGACAACCTGTAGAGAAGAAGAGCAAGAGGTGGTGTGATGGGCAGAGAAGATGAATGACAGAGAGAGAGAGACCTAGTGAGAGAAAGAGAGAGTGTGTTTGACAGAAAAATACAGAAAAAGGAAGGAAAAGAGTGTGTTTGCACGAGAGTAAAGGTTGAGACAGCGATAAAGCATATTCACTAAAGATTACAGTTTGTGTCACTGTTTCAATCTGTTTAGCTTTGTTATTTGCTTTGCTAATATTAACCACATTGTTAGGAAGGAAATCTGTTAACTCTGTCCCAATTTTAGGACTCACCTCTCAATTCAGGATTAAGACCAATAATTAATAGAGCAGTGGTAAATGCCTTAGTGGTCCGGTCCGTGTTCCCTTTAGTGACACAGAACGTGGTGTCTTGTTGAGTCTTTTCCTGGTCCAGTGCCATGAGCCAAATCGTCTCTATTTTGGGTCACTTATTTTTTCATTCTCTTGTTCAGACAATGGAGAATCCTAAATATATAATAATCCTTTTTTTTTAAAATCAGACATTTAGACTTCTTTGGTCTATTTAAGTGTGTGACAGTGAACCACCATGCACAAAACCACGACCGAGAAACTGAAAACAATTTAGTAAAAAAACTAGTGTCACAACTTAAACTTGTCACGGTGCAGATATGGTTTCACACAAGAAAGAAAATCCCAAAAGGCAACACTATGTGTGGGGACTGCAGTAAATGTTTGAGTTAGACACAGTGATTATTAAATCGAAAGGGTTTGAATCTAAAGAACTATTTCACTTTTCACAGACGTCTGACAATCAAACTGCTGCTTCTAAAACTGCAGAGCATTTATTGTTCGTGAATCCCAAAATCTGCTTCCCAGATTAATGTAGCAGCAAGAGTTTCATCTGTGAAGTTATGTGTCTCTTTCTCTCACTGAGTCACTTTCTACAAGATAATTGATCTAGTAGGGTTTTTCTCTCTCTGTCTGTCACCCCCTCTAACGTTTATTTCTTCACTTTCTCCTAACCACTGTCTCTTTTATGAGTACACACTCACACGCACACATGGAGCAGCTGTCTACACTCACATTGATTGGGTTCATAGCTTGTTAGGAAAGTGGAGATTGTATTTCAACTCTGCTCGTTAAGACTCAGCACTGATGTCACTCTGGTTATGTAACACACACACACACACACACACACACACACACACAGAGAGAAAGGCTATAAAATGATAAAAATGGGCTGGAACTGAGCCTCAGACCGCTGACTTGCGTATTGGCAGCTTTGTGCGTGCACATGTGACTGTAGCATTTCGCAATAAGAAGTTAAACATAAATATACTGTATGTTACAATAATAGGTTCTGTCCCTCTGTCTCTCCTGCCTTGTTTCTCCATGTGTGAATATCACCACAATTATAAAACACCTGTCTTATTGAGTAAATATGTTTAGGTAATAAAGCTGCCTCATGATAGAGCCCTGGATAATGCATTTACGTAATTTTTCTGCAATTATAAGTCTGGAAAGGACAAAACTCAACTGATATACATCGAAACACAGGATGTGGCGAAGTTTGTGTTTCTAAATAAGAGCAAGACATAAACAACATTGGATAATGACATGGTAAAAACACACGAGAAGAGCTTTCAAAACTATTTTCAACAAATAACGCTAACATTTTAGACCCCGATTTCATATAATGATGTTGGAAGAAGCTCAATATTTCAACTTTCATATTGATCCTATATGTCTTTACAGATGTTCAATTTGTTGTATCAACATCTGCTCAGGTTGTGAGGTTTTATTACATGGTTCATAGAACTGATATGATCTCAAACATATTTAGAGGGACTGTCATGGTTTGGGTTTTTCTTGTTTCCTGTTTTATTTTGAAGTCCTTGTCTCTCGTGTTCTCTGTGTCCCTGCACTTCCTGCCCCTGTTGATCGTCTGCCCCTGATTGTTTACTGCTGTGTCCAATCACCTGCACCTTCCTCTTGTATTTAAACCCTGTTTGTCTCCTGCCCCATTGTCGGATTGTACTGTGTGTAGACTTTCAGATGTCCTGTCAGATCCCTGTTTGTTTCCTGTTCATTCCTCTACCTTTTTGATCCGGTCTGCTTGTAACCTGTCCTGTTTATTGGAGGAATACATTTACTTTAAACAGTTGTCGCCATTTTGGGTCCTCACCCCGTCGCAAATCCTGACAGGGACATTGTATTACATTCTGCATAAATATTTGATATATTTACAGTCTTTCTAGTGTTTTCCCAGCATTTCCAATTCATGATAATTAATTTTTTGGAAGATAATGATTGGAAAACAAGCTATGTATCAGATAGTGTTTGTATCAATAAGGACCTGGCACTGCTTGAGTCGTAGAGCGGCTTATTTAACCAGAACAAAGTTGGCCTTCTCATTATGCACTAACTCTGCGTTGTCAGGTAGAGCAAATCAGTTTGTTCTGTTTCCCGGACAGAATTAAGTCTGTCCCCCCCCCACAGGCACTGCCTCCAAGAACAGAGACATGCCACTAACCAAATGTCACATGACAGCCTTCAAAATAAAGCTCTTGCATAACCATGAGGGCCTGGAAGCTGTTTGAAGAGACTGTTTACAATGATTTCGTCTGAAGTTGGTGTGTGTGTGTGTGTGTGTGTGTGTGTGTGTGTGTGTGTGTGTGTGTGTGTGTGTGTGTGCGTCCGTCCGTCCAAGCCCCAAAGCATCACTCATCTTATCAACTCTCTTCTGATGTGCGTCAGCTGAGCACATTTGTTGTGGCACTTGGTTATCATGAAGTGCACAGTACAATTCCAAAACATTACTTCAGCCTCAACAACATGGAAAAAACAAGTTCAAAGGTCACAGCGTCCCCCCAAAAAAAGGGAGCTGAGGGCCTATTTTATGTACATTTATCTGCTACTGATAATCCTGAGACCTGTCTCTTTTTGGATACAAATTGTGAAATTGTGTTTGTGAGGAGACGCATATGATACAAACAAACTATCTAAAAACATAAGCAAAAATTCTCATATGCAGCCTGTGGGCTCTCACAAGGAGTATTTAAACACACACGCACACACACACACATTCCCAGTCCCACCGCTGAGCACCAAGCCTCAAAATCAACAAAACACAGCATGTGTTATACCAAATATTTTTTATTTCTCAGGCTATGAAACTTCTGTACAAACACGTCTTTCTTTGACTGATGTACTCGATTCAACAGAGAATTCAGTGTGAGCAAATTGCAGCAGCGTGCTCTGTTACAATGTTTTTACATGCAGGAAAAATGATGTTTCACACAGGCTGAGTGGGCTGAGAAGCTCACAGCTGGTGACCCATGTGGGCAAGCTCAGGTGTGCTTTAGGCGGTATCAACTTCAATAAAACAATGCAATCTCAAGAATGAACCACTCTGTCTGTTTCCCCAGGCTGTCTGTTTTGGTTTAAACTCACTGGTCTTTATATGGGATACTGTTGTGTATTTAATGTGTGGGAATTAAGTGTCAAGTAAGTCTATAAAAAACGGATTTGCTTCCAGTAATCCGAGGTCATTCACATACAGACACTGTTTCATTTTGTATTTGGTTTGTAAATTCCAACACCACATTAATCACAATAGCTAAGGTTAGCCATCGCAGTCACACTTATATTTTCAAATTCACATACAGACTTTGCACCTGTCCCAAAAACAGAGCTTCAACACTTCTGTCTAACCTTCAACAAAACACAGGTTTTGCAGCACAATACTTTGTCTAGTGTGGACGGTCCCCCTCATGTCTCTTCTCTGACTCTCTTTAAACACAATAGTTCACTTTCAGAGACCATCTGTTCAACATAACAAAGCCGTTCATCTGTCATACTAGACACATACACTGCTGTAGATCAGCCAGCCTAGCCTGGGCTTTAACAAGCAGTTAAAACATTAAAATAATCATTTTTGAAAGAAGAAATAACACAAGCTTAGTCTTACACATACAAAGTTGAATTCATGAGAATACAAAAGCACAATTGTTCCATTGCTGCAGCCTTACGTGGTCTGGAATGACCAGTAGCTTTGGCTAACTTCAGTTAAAAATGTTTTTTGACTATTAACCTAATAATCACTTGCGACAAGCGTGGACGGCAGGGGCTCGCTTTTAGAAATGATAGCATATGCTCAATTTACCTGGAGTTAGAGGATAAAGAGAGGAGAACCAAATAAAGATGGCGTCCTCTTCAAGTCCTTGTCAGAAACATGCAGGTCATCATTTATGTTTTTATAATGTATTTAAACCGAAATAAACTAACACAACAGGTTTATATTTGTCTCTGTATTGAAACAGGCCCAAACCACATGCTGGATGCAAACAAACTGACTGTGATGAGAAACTCATGTGCTCCCTCTAAATTATACATGTAAGTAGGACCTGACAGAGGAAATGCCAGCTATCATAAGGGTCTGTGTGACCTTTACCCTACTTAAATCCAACATCAGCCAAGACTGCAAGACAAGCAACTTATTATGCCTTTTCCCCCAAAGCACGAAACAATGCATTTGCTATCATGAGTAAAACATCGAGACACAGTGAACCCATTCAGTTGCAGTTGTAACGTCTTCAGCAGAAAACTACCAAACAGCTCCAGTAAAACATTGTCTGCTAATCTGGAGTCTTAGTTTTAAACTCAGCCCTAAAATCAACATTTCAAGCTGAAAGACATTTTTAAAGTTCTCAGTTTGCTCCTAGAGAACAATGCTGTATGTATTAGTGTACAATTTGTGGCTAAATCATCAGGTCAGTTTGGGTTAGAGGACATTTTTGCATATAAGTCTAGTAAGAACCAAACTTTGGTGCCAATATCAAGCTGCAGTTGTGTTCAGAGTCCTGGGACCCTTAAGCAGTGCATAGTATAGAGATCTTTAAAAGAAAGTAGTAAACAAATGCTCTTACGAATCTTCTACTATTCCTGGCAGTCTCATCTCACTTTGCAATAACTAGACTGAAAACTCTGCATGAATGCCAAACTGTGAACATTTCTTCAATTTTGACATAACATATTTTCTTCTGAGTGCAGTTCAATTTAAAATGACTTATTGTTTTTGAATTTCAATGCACATCATAGATCAGAAGTGGCTTTAAACCAAACGGTCTTATATTGCAAATATTACAGGATTTTTACTGTAGTGAAAAGACTAAAAGAAACGCAGGGGGAAGATAACTGGTATAAATTACTTAGAATGAAAGCAGCAGAATGTTAGCTGTCAAATGAAATGTTGTTAACACTGCGAAGATGTTAACCCCTCAACCTTTAACCTTGTCTTATGACCTTTGGTTTACTAATCAGGCAAAGGTTTAGCTTGTCTCTAGATTTCTTTGTAGAAACGGCTTTAGGTCAAAGTTTAGATCGTACCAGGGCTAAGAAATGTTAGAATGAAAATTATTTTCTGTGCTTGATCCATATGAAAGCTTAAGATGCACACTAAATATTGGCAGATCTGCCTTGAATCCATTACGGACGAAGACCTGGTTGCACCCTTTTCTTTTCTGCTGCAGTGGCTCTAACACAAAGAGTCATTCAGATGAAGGCACTGTAGAGAACTTATTGGGTTTTGTTCTTGTTTTAGTATTTACAATGTACAAAGGAAGGTGTGGCTGCTGACTGTTTGACATCCACACATGTTGTGTCTTTTTATTTCTGCTTTACAACATTTAAACTTAATCTATTGGAGAGCGAAGAGGCAGCAGAACGAACAGAGCATACAAGACACAGGACGGACAACAGGATGTCTATTAAAGCATTATGGATGCAGAAAGATAGAATTGATCAATGGTTACAACTGTAATAATAATAATGATATGCCTATTTTGGGTAAAATGCAGAGCCACACACATGATGAATCTAACTGTAGTCCATAACTACACATAACAGAGTGCACTGAATATGTACATAATCAAAACTTCACAGTCTTAGATACACAATTACATTGAAAATCTCAGGAATAAAATTCCATATTCTTTCAGTTTTTTTTAACTTTAAACCCATGCAAAGAACACTTGGTTGATCTAATTATGTTAAGTGCTCACACTTACAGTAAGGCTGTTTAACTGTCTATTAAACTGCCTTGCAACTTACTGGGTTGGCAGAAGTCACTTCCCATACTGAGCAAAGCTGTGGCTTGTGGAACAGCATGATCAGGATGAAGAGAAGAAAAACACTTAAATTACTAAATGTCCTCCTGCCCACTCAAGGTCAAGTGCTAGCCAGTCTACAGGCCACCCCAGTACACATATGTGTGTTTAACCAAACCACATTAATAAGGCACAGACTGCAGTCCTTCAGTACTAATGTAAGATAGGTGAGGAAGATGACCATGTTTTACCCTCACGGGGAAAAGACATCAGCATTAGTTATTGTCAAATAAGACACAATATGAGCCTTATACCTCAGCCTCACCAAACATATTCACTGTCTGGCTGCATTCAGCAGACAGTTAATATGTTAGGTAATGTTTGGTATTCAACAGGGGCAGAAAGTGAAGAAAACCGCACTAAAAACCAAGCCAGACATAATTCCATGAAAAGTTCAGACGAAGACTAAAATAAAAGGTAAACCATGATTCAGGTCTCAGATTAGGTTTATAGGCTGCACCTGGTAAACTGAGCATGTGACCAATGATTAGCTGCTTAATCTTTCATTAGAGCAACAATGATCCCAGTTATAATAAGAAATTCGAAGAAAAAAAAAAAGATTTCTGACTTCAATCGTGCCTGGTGATCACGTCAGAAAATACTGAATTACTTCTTCTTTTCATTTTAAGATGAGGAACATTTCTGATCAGAGAGTCAGCAGTAATTTCTAATCATGAGTGTTACAACAAAGACGTTAGACAAAGGAAGTTCAGCTGGAGTCAAGCTCCATTCCAGGCTACATGACAAGCATACATAAATCCATACCAGGTCGGTAAAGTTGTTAGAAGCACACCAGACTAAACACTATTCCATTATATGCGTTAACCACAGACAAGACTTCTTGTTCAAATCTAGACCGGCCTAGAGCAACATGGTCACTTCCACTATGACATGGAGAGGGTCTCCTGCTAGTCCTACATACCAGGATTCCAGGAGAAGCAGGATGGATCATACTGGAGGCATGCTAAGATTTAGTATAGAAAAAAGATACGCCAGGACTGCTCTTTAAAAAAAAAAAAAAAAGTTTTGTTAGAACCAGGCTGGGCTCAGTTGTAAATCTCTTCCATGATTAGACTAAAACCCCACTTAAAAAATGATGAAAAAAATAATAATTAGATCCGCGACAGTCTTACTTTGGTTCCCAGCAACGGTCCAGTCAACATTAGGCTCCATCAGAGAGAAACACAAACTGAAAGCTAGTCCAGGCAGAACCCCAACCCAGCTGAAGTCAACAAAGGATCAGAGTCTTCAACCCAAACTGCTCTAGGCCACACAGCAGTACCTTTTCCACCATGACTTGGACAGACTCTTCATCTTGTCTGGGGTCTGCCTTTGCTTCTTTCTTCGTTTCTGTTTCCCTCTCGGGTGCTTATGGGAGCTGTAGTTCTGCAGGCTGGACAGTATGGCCGTGTCAAACACTTCTTTCAAATTTTTTTGGGTCAGGGAAGAGCACTCCATGTAGGACACAGCTCCAATCTCCATCGCACAGTCCCGGGCATCTGCTGAGTCCACAGGTCGCTCGCGGTACTTAGCCAGGTCAATAAGAACCTAAAGAGAACATGTTAATATACCTTTGTAGATATTGTATCTGCTGATTTATTATTCAAGGACACAGAAAAGTACATCTGCTGTGTGTTCTTCCATCAATAATAATTTTATAATTTCTGACTTTTGGTAAGAATCCTACAATGTTTTTTTACATGTCAGATAAGCTGCGGATTTTCTTATTAAAGGAAAAGCACCTGGCCAAAAGGCCTGTTTAAGTAACTTAATTTACGAGTAAAATTGTCATTTTGATCATAAAGATGGGTAGCCTCTATTTAATGCTCCTGTTTTGTTGTTGTTGTTGTTGTTGCCATGAAGCAGATTGTACTCCACCTTGACATCTTCTCGGAGGTCACACTGCGTCCCAACGAGGACGAGCGGAGCGAAGGGAGCGTGTCTTCGGATCTCTGGAATCCACTTCTCAGGAACGTTCTGGAAGGAAGCGGGACTGACAACGCTGAAGCACAGCAGGAACACATCCGCACTGGTGTAGCACAGAGGCCGCAGCTTGTCGAACTCATCCTGGGAAGATCAAGAGAGAGAGAAAAGTGTTGAGGACAAAAGGCTTTTTAAAATCAGCACAAGAGTGATTTTAGGAGTATTTGAACAATAACATTTTACTGGTGCAGCATAAACAGCAATCAACAACAATTTAGTGCGCTGTTTTAATTACTGATAATAAACTATGAGATAAGTCTAGTTTTATCTCCCCTTTTCATCTCTGACTCTCTCCTTCCTCTGCTTCTGATCCTCCCATTTATGCTGCCATCATATCTGAAAACACACTGATAGAGAAAAACTGATTTTGAGTGTTTGTACGAGGAGTGATGAACTAAATTCATAGTAATAGTTTATTTTTTGTATTTGTTGTATCAGATAGCTATTCCTTGTTTCAAGGTAAACATTAGCTATATGTCTAACCAGTTGTAGCTCATTCTGACAAGACAGTTGTCCTTTATTTCAGAAAACAGCTGCTTCAGTATAAACAGGGATGTAAAATCACTTCCTGTGTAACAGATCATTTTTTCTCGGAAAGATCAAGCACACAGTTTCCTGGACAGTTTCCTGAAGTCCAGCAACGGTAACACCAAATTTAACTGAGATATTCAGTGAAAAACATGTTTAGTTTAGGACTAATCTTAAACTATGCGCCAATTATCTTCATGCATATCATGTTGGTCCAACTAAATTGTCACTATTTTATCATATAGTGACAATTTTGTTGAAATGTGGATACAGCGGCAAAACTTAATCATATTTATATTATATGAAAACTCATTTGTACCAACATTTTTGTAGTTGCCATGACCAAAAACGTTTTCAGCTTGAGGAAAATACTTTTTTAGTTTCCAACTAAAGCTTGTATTTCTCTTTTCATGTGTCCTGTGTAGCTCTAAACTGTCAATTATATCGTAACATAAAGAATATGTGTTTCAGTAAACTACTTAGAAAGAAAGAAAGAAAGAAAGAGGATCGTTCCATCACTTCCTCCGGTTAGAGGCATTGTTTCAAACACAGGTAAAACAGGAAATGCTGCTGCCTCTCGCTCCCTCTGAGTGTCTGCTGTGTGTTTGTGTTGGGATCACTGACCTGTCCGGCTGTGTCACAGAGTTGTAGTTTGACTGGCTGACCGTCCACTGATACCACCGCTACACACACACACACACACACACACACACACACACACACACACACACACACACACACACACACACACACACACACACACACACAGTGTAGACAGTAGTTTAGATATTCACTAAAGAAAAGGGCTGATTAGTCAATAAACTGATTGGTCAAACTACATAATAGTAATCTATTATATTTGATAACTGAGCATAAAAAAAGGGAAATATCAAAAAAATTATAGTCACCAGTGGTTGAAATAAACTATTAACCTCACATGAACTGAAATGTAAATGATATTGGACTTTACATATTGAAAGATTAAAGAAATAAATAAATGTAATCCTGGTCCACAAATAAAGTGCCTCGGCTGTAAACAGTATTTATTGTATTCAGAAGGGACCATGTATCTACACTGCAAACACAAAGAGAATACAACCATAGAAGAGAGAAGATCCTTTACCGGAGAAGTTGTCAAACGCCGTGGGGACGTACTCGGTGGGATACCCGTTGGTGGTGTAGCTCACCACCAGGCTGGTTTTCCCCACAGCTCCGTCTCCCACCAGCACGCACTTCACGCGCCTCTCCGCGGCTCCGGGACCCGCGGCCCCCGCTCCGGCCCGCCTCGTCCTGCCGGAGCCCCTGACCCTCCTCGGTGGGACGGGCGGAGCGGGGGACACCGGGGCCGACTTGTAGCCTCCGTCGCCCCGCAGAGGCATCTGGCACGGAGAGGAGGGTGACATGCAGCCGGAGGAGACCCGGTCAGGAGCTTCAGTCCCGGGGCGGGCCAGCGTTCACATCGCCCATTCTTCCGTTACTGTGTGCCGGGTTACGGAGCGGCTTGTCGACTGGCTTTTGAGTTGTCGCTGCTGTCCGCTTCCTTTTGGTTTCCATAGTTAAGTCACAGGAAGTTTGAACTTCTACTCTGCCCCAACACTGACTCGGTGTCCACTTCAAGCTTCATGGTTGAATTAAGGGAAATCAAGTAAAAAGTGCGGGGATTAAATTAACGTCGGCTGTTTGTTACAGTCTGTGTCCGTTCTGTCGTCCAGCGGACAGACCCGTCCCAACTCCCCTTCAAATGACATCACACTGTGTGTGCGTGTGTGTATGTGTGTGTGTGTGTGTGTGTGTGTGTGTGTGTGTGTGTGTGTGTGTGTGTGTGAGAGAGAGAGAGAGAGAGCGAGAGAGAGAGAGAGAGAGAGAGGGAGGATAATAATAACAATAATAACAACAACAACATCAATAATAATATACATAATAATAACAAAACAAAGTCTTCATCTGCAATGCAACAATATAGCTGTCAAATAAGTAGTAGAAAGTGCAATATATCCTTCTGAAGTGCACTAGAAAGAATATTAATATGGAAATATTAAATCAAAAATATAAATAACTCAAAGGGCTACTCAAGGACAGTACTTAATACAATGTACTTACTTTCCACCACTGCTATCGAACTGAGCTCTTCCAATCTCCAAAAAAAGTAAGATTGAATTAGATTAGATTTCTTACTTTACGTTTTCACAGACTACTGACAGGACATTAGTGCCATCTAGTGGACAGGGTGGAAAATAAATACGACATCATAATACAACCTTCTGAATGGGTGAAAGATACTGGATGACATGGGAATGTTACCTACTGGAGATGGACACTGGCTGTCTATTGTCAGCTGACCTCATCTACATCTATTTGTTCAAATAAAAAATGCTATTAAAAAAACATGATAACATGTTATGGGTCTCAGCCTTCCCCACTATGTAAATCTAGATGAGTCTTTCGTTTAGAGCAGGGTTCTCAAATGGGGGTACTTCCCCTGGGTTTCCTTGTAGATCCCCCATGTGAGATTTTTTGGAATTTTTGTTACATATATTTAAAGTTAGCATACATTAAAATATCATTTGAAAACAGTTATTTAATATATATATATTCAATAGAATAAATGTGTAAATTAATACACTGAATTTGATATATTCTATATTAAACCAGACACTGGTGGCACAGCGCTGTGTATTACATATGAACCTAATCTAACCTGAATCAGAATCAGGTGTGTTTCAAGGAATTTGTCATGGCGGGTGGTGCATAACCTAATCTAATCCTAACCTGACCTCACTAACATGTTTTGATATTTGGGTTGAGTCCAACGGACTCAACCCAAATATCCAACGGGTTATCCAACGGACTCAACCCTGACTCACACGTGGAGAACATGTAAACTCTAAACCCGCCCGGCTCCAGCGTGCAGCAGTAGAGAGCGAGGTAGGCGGCAGAGACGAGCAGCATCTGGCTCTGGACGGTGCCCCTGTAGTGCGCAGTACCATTCCGTACCAGTTGGTGGCGACATAGCGCCACATCGTTGTTTGACAATCGCCCAAAGAAAAACATTACAAGAAGAAGAAGAAGAAGAAACGTCAGCGATTCAACAGCGCGCGGGAAACCCGGGGAAAAGATGGAGACGGATGCCCGCGGAGAGGTCGATGAAGAGGCGGAAAGTATCTCTCCGTCGACTTTAAAATTGTACGAGGCGCAGTTTTTCGGCTTCACCCCGCAGACATGTATGCTGCGGGTCTACAGCGCCTTCCAGGACAGCCTGTACGACATTTTACCCGTCGTGGAGAAGGTGTGCGTGAGGCAGCTGAGCAAGGGCGAGTCGGCCGAAGCGGAGGAGTTCCTCCGGTCCCGGGCCAGGGAGTGCAGCCGGAAGCTGCAGCAGTTCCTCGAGGAGCGGTTCAAGCAGCTGTCCGAGCGGATGGACGCGCTGCTGGCTGACCGCTGTCTCTCTGTGCCGCCAAACGTCCTCCTGCCGGAGGACCAGTTACACAAAAGCTACCCCCAACACATGCAGGTGGGTGGAGAACTAACTAGTTCAATACCGTTCGTTATTATGAGCCTACTTGATAGTGTTATTAAGCCTTTATAACGTGAACGTTACTCACAAGTAATTGACTTTACTGCAAATATTTGGAACATAAAACGTTCACCTTTTAATTTATGCCCGTTTTAAACAAAAATTACAGAATGAAATCCCTCATTGGTTTACTTAAACATTTTCAAATAAAATAAGCCACCTCTATTAATACATATATATATATATATATATATTTACATCATGAACATTAAAAAACTATGTAATGGTGTCAGTTTCTATATTATTTATTTATTTATATATATATATATATATATATATATATATATATATATATATATATATATACACATAGTTTGTTTATTTTCATGATGTAAAAGCTTTCTGTCTGTCATGTGCTTCATATAAAATCATTATTATTGGTATTATTATTATTATTGGATCGAATTTGACAAATGGAACCATGGGATATGTTGGCACGGACAATATTATAGGATGGTTTTAGCTCTTCAACAAAATAATTTTAGATAAGTGAGAAGGAATTATCAAAGAGTTTAAATTGATCGAAAAATTAATTTAGAGTTTGACAAAATTATCTTAACTCACTTAACTCTTTTTTTGGCCAGGAGCTTTCAACCGCATCTCACAATTCTATGTTCAGTTTTCATGGAAATGGCTCCGTTTCTCTCACATGACCTAAGTATGAAACTGTCATGACAAGATGACATTTTTGTGTGTCTTTGTGCTGTTGACTCTGAGATGGGTCTGAAAGCTAACTTTAGTATTTGTTGTTGGCCTCAAAAGACATTCCTTACTTATAAAATTGAATTGTCACATTTTTATGTATTCATATTTGCGTCTGTTGAACAAGTTATTTTAGGGTTCGATCAGTATTGATGATTATATGTTTAATCTTACAGTGCATTTGTTATCAAATATGGTTTATTTCTACTTGTAATCTATGCATATGTTGTTAAAAACAGGGAATGTATCTAATGTATCTGTCTGTGGTCCTGCTCCCTCAAGGAGGTGCTGAGGCGGGAGTCGTCCCTTGCTGACCTCCAGAGAGCCTACGAAGCAGAAGTATGTGCCAGGCAGGCCCTGCTAGCTGAGCTGGAGGAGCAGAGGGAGGTGCAAAAACAGCTGGATGGGATTCTGACATGGGTCAGAGAGCTTCAGGCGGCCTGGGTGAAGGAAGGTAACGGCAGCTTCCATGACAGTTTCCGGCTAGTGATGGAGTCCGTTAAAAAGCTGCAGGATGCTGTCGGGGAGGTCTGCAACAAGGCGCCTCATTGAGCTGAACTTAAAATCTGTTTAATTTTATAAACGGATGACAAATCACTAATGAATTCATGCTACAACGTGTGTAAATATTGTAGAACATTATTTGTAACTTTTCCTCAAGGCCAAGGCTTCTTTTGAGACTTTTAACCGACATTTTTTGTTTACTTGGACAGTAAGTTTTGGCTGCTGTTTGTAAAAAACGTTCATTCTCTGTGACAAGAAGACTAAGACAATAATTCCAAAATATGCTTTTTGAACATCCATTTTTATTTAATTAGTAACTACACAACTGCATCGTCAGCTAATATTAGTTATAGTTTACCATTTTATATTTTATGTAAATAATAAAGCCAAGGAATGTAACTCTGTCCCTTTAACTGATTTGTATTACTTAGGTGGTTTCCTTCATCTCCTGTCTCACCTCATTCCCTCAACATCTTCAAAGAATCCCTCCTCTAATTTCCGTACACTTATTTTCTTGACTTGATTTATACCTTGGGGGTGGTCATATTTGTTTCATTGGATTTCACTGGATAGCATTTGATTGTTGAGTTGTTGGATGACATTGTGTCCACTGTCTGGAGATCTACAGATTTTAGATTCAGTGATACCCAACAGAGGGCGCTCTCTGCATGTTAATGTAACTCGCCCAATCTAATCCAGTTGATAAACTGGCAATTGAACATGCTCAACGTTTAAGGACCTCTAAGAATCAAGGTTTTGTAATTTAAAGTTTAAAGTTGGAGACACTGGTGGAACATAAAAGTACATTTACAATTCTGTTTTATGCAGACTTTCCTTGAAGGTTTCACTGAGTCAAATTCCTTCTATGGGCACTCTACTTTGCAAATAAATTATTCTGATTTCTGATTTGACTATTGTTGTCTAATATGTTTCATTTTTTTTTCCAAATAAAATGAACTAGTTTATATACACTTGTTGCAAAATAAATTACTGTGAAATTAGGAGTAACATTATTGGTTTATATTGCATAATAAGGTCAAAGGAATGCAAACTATTTTTAGAGTTGTGATATATAATATACATTGATAGAATTGGGTTTGTCAGTAGTTTACATTTGCTAACAGTATAGTTAATTCTCATTCCTATTTCCTTAAAATAATAAGTAGCTATTATTGATTTTTAATAATAAACCTAAATTTCATATCTGGAGCAAGAAAGCCATCAATGGAAATCAGAATGATAAAGTGTTTCCACATTGTCTAAATATAATGTTTCAGGTCCTAGTGTTGGGCTTCCTGGCTCACCGTCACGACTTACTGCGACACGTAACAGAACTATAGTTAATGTTTATGAATACACCTGTGTCAAAATGTCTTCCGTGGAAAAGGACGGTTTTATTTATTTTTACCGGATCAGGACAGTTAGTTATAGTAATTAATTTTTCAGAAATGGTATATGATCCAAACTTCTAAGTATAGTTTTTATTGATTGGTACTATTGTTTTCTGTTAAGCATAGGGAGTAAGTTATATGAAATATATCATACAAAGACTCACCTTTTGTGCTTTGTTACAGTGGGGGTTAATATCTGCATGCCATAATCATTTAATGTAACATAGCGGGATTCATTTCTTTCACTTTTTTCACTAAAGAAACATTGGGTTTTCACAGCCACATGGTCGACAGTTGGGGGCGCTAGTGTTTATCTCTTTGTCTTGTGCAGTATGATGCTGCACACAGTTCATAGCAGCATTTTTAAAATGTGTTTAATATATACTTGCAAACCTTATCTCCAGACAGAACAATGATTTGTGAGAAAAATGTTTGTTGACTTATTAATTCACTTATTGTTGCTCTCATCTGGGGTTAGGTTACTCAAAAGGATTTAAAAGACAGAATATTGGTAGATGATTGAAAGATGCTGTTACAGCCTCTGGCTGGCAAGTGAATACATTATCCTTTGGGGTATCAATACAAATATTTATTACTGTACTTGGATATATTTATACTATATATCTATAGATATATATCTATAGATATATATGTATACATATATAGATATATATGTATAGATATATATCTATATATAGTATTTTTTGTGTAATTTTCTTCTATTCTATATTTATTTATTTTTGGACTTACTCTTACTATGTTTTAAGACAATTAATTGTGAATACATAAAAACTACTTGGTAATAAACCAGATTCTGATTCTCAAAATTCAACAGCAAGCTGGTATCCATTGTCCTTGTGATATGGAATAATCTTTTGAGGACAAAATATCCATAATTTGAAGCCTTTATCTTGTTGGAGAAGTGATTTTTCTCTTAATTGTTATTGCTGATGTCAAATTTACAGCCCTAAACAACAACAATTGCAACTAAACGTAAACAACAAGAGGTGTAAACTAAACATGTGTCTTAACATTCCTGGAGTGTGTCTCTGTGTTCCCTCCCGCCCCCACCTGCTTGTTGTAGTTACTGTGAGAAATGATCATGTCCAGATGGAGAAGTGTGAGAACAACTCATTATTTCTGTTTGTGTATGCCAGTAGAGCAGTATTTCTTGGAAATAAGGATGTTACAGAATGTCACTGCTTCTTGTTTGAAGCTTTTTTGTTGTTGTATTGCTATAAAAACTCCAAAAGACCACCGAGGCTGATTCAAGAATCAAACATCACTTGTCAAACCATTTGTTGTGTTCAGTTTAAAGAGTGTGTTTTCTCTGTGCTGTTTGAAATTAGCCAAAAGCACAAAACACTCTATTCAGTGAGTGTTGTAGGGACAATGAGGCAGAGTTATGGCAATATTATTTAGAAATCCAATCCAGAAACACCGGTCAGTGGTTTCTATGATAGAGACATGGACAGCTTCCAGTCTGTGCTGAACTGATCCTGCGTTATGTCAGTGTAAGAAGTATGAGGACAACTTTTTGGAGTGTGATAAGATAATGTAGACAATCCAATCTGCACTCACAACTCTATCGCCAGATTGAGAACAGAATTAGAATAAATAAAATAGAAGCAGATGTGATGATGACGTTTTTTTACTTACTTCAGTATTGTATGATTAACTACCACCAACACTATGCTATTAAATATAACTAGATGAGTTTTATCCCAAATAAAGTAGTAGATTGTATGGGGAATATACTATGTTGACATATGTAATATTTACTTCATCCACTGAACACTGAATCTTTATTTACTTTACACTAACCACTCACATGCATCCAGTGGCTCTGTTGTGGTGGGATGGTTATTTAGCTTCCTCCGACTCAAACTGTTAACTGTTGATTTGACTTATGTGAGACCCTTGTAGATTGCTTTTAAATTGGCATGATGAGGACAAAAACGAAGACAACGCACTATATTGCCTTTGTTTAGAGACAGCATTGCAGAGTAGCAACAGGAGAATGAAACCTTGAATTATGTTTTCAAGACTCACAACATGCAGATTACTCTCCTGCCTTCATCTTGGATATCGGGAACTTTGACTTGTCATGTTCTGCTCAGAACCGCATGCGTGTGTGTGTGTGTGTGTGCGTGTGCGTGTGCGTGCGTGTGTGTGTGTGTGCTCAACTGCCAGCTGTTGTTTATGTTTGCGTACAAAGGTACAATAAATCCTAACCTCTGCCTTCCTTATGTGCATGTCATCTAAAGCCTATAAAAGATGTTGTCAAAAATACAAGAACACAGCTGTTTGCAGCTGGCTGTTTGCAGCTGGCTGCACAGCCTCGTACGTACGTCTTCATCCTGCTGGCAGAGAAAATAAAGTAATCTGAGGGGAATAGAAGTGTCTAATAAGCAAGAGAGAGCCAAACAAGTGTCAGTGAGTGTGTTGGAAAAGTGAAAGTGTTTGTATTTGAGAGGAGACACAGCAGAAACAGAAGGTTGAGTGTCTTCATTTTACAGCAGAGTCCCAAACTTTCACACTGCTGTCCTGAACAGCTTTGGCTCTAGACTTGATGTGGTCTCTGTTTACATTTGAAAACCACATGCGTCCACACTTTTGAGTTTGTTATTATAAAGATTGCCTTGATTTTGTTCATTTAAATATTTATAATGATCTGAATGTATAATGTGCTCATAGTCATCCTGACAAATACACATTAGGGTTAAAAAGTGAACACAGGTGACCAAAGGCCTCAGTTTGCTTCAAACAAAGTAAATTAAAGTAAAGTAAAAGTAAATCTCACTGTTTCGCTCCATTGTCACCACAGATCTATGGCACTTTTGGTCAAGCTTTAATAGGTGTTTCTTTTTCACTTTTCTATTTTAGTTACTTTAGTACTTTTATTGTTATTATATGAGGCACTGCTGTTCGAGTGACTTCTTGTATTATATTTATATATAAGATGTGGACCCACTCGTAAAAACATTGCTTCACAGTGCAACTCGTGGCCAAAAACTCCACAAGGAACCTTTTAAAATGAAAATAATTAATTTTGTGGACTGAAATATCAAAACAAAGAGATTGTTTTTAGATTTAACCTGCATAGTGTCGACATAGTGTGAGCCGCTGTGTGTGTTTGTGCACGTGTTGACATTTGAGGGGTGTGTGTGTGTGTAAACGTCAATATATGAGAGTGTGTATGTGTTTATGTGTACCAGCTGAAATTTGTGACCAATCTATATGTTTCTATCTCTCTGTGTGTGTGTGTGTGAGTGAGTGAGTGAGTGAGAGAGAGTGAGTGAAGACAGCATATGGACAGTGCCCTCCCTTCCTGTTAGGAGGGGAACAACGTGGCTCTCTGTGAACCACAGCTTGACCGCTGACCTCTGAGGATCACACACACACACAAAGAGAGCGACACACACGCATAAACCCAGATACCTACACACACAGATATGCATCCACACTCAGCCGGCCAGCTGTCCTGCACCGACTGACTGTCCCACACAGAGGCAGAGAGGAGGTGAGAGTGACAGTCAGGCGGGCAGACAGGATTGTTTTCTCAGGCTGTGAGAGTGAGTCTGGAATTCACTCTGACTTTTTTAAACCCACGTGTCACCCAGCAGGGAAACCAACACCCAGCAGCAGACCCTCTTTTCCCATTTCAAACATTTCCTCCAACTGCAGATCCATGTGACGTCATGAATGAGGAGGGTAAAAAGCCTCCTCGCCTTAAACATCTGTGCGCGATCAAATGTACTGACTGCCATTTAGTGAAGAAAACAGTAACTAACAGATGCCAAGCTTCTTCCTTTTCTATCACTGAAATCTTAAAGTGGCTTTCCTCACGCTTTTATTTTGCTAATGTGTGGTGCCAACCCGCATTAGGCATGTTTTGCATCTGAATGTATTGAATTTTCTCCAATCATGTGAATCCATTGCTGAGGGTGCAACAATGTTATGTTGTAACTTTGTAACTCGGAACTAATGTTAATAATTAAAAGTTATTTTGACTTTGCATAATTTTTCTGGTGTAGCAGAATAAGAATCACATTTTTCTTTATTGTCACATCTAGCTAAGTGTTTAAGCCTCAGTTGAACGTCGACTAAAATTCACTTTTTCTTTTCTGTTTTGGTCTTTTATTGAATTTTCTGTTTTTTTCTGATCCGTTTGTACGGCCACTTATTTATTGTTGTGTTTTTTTCTGTTAATGTCCCTCAGCATTCTTTGTTGTTTACAGAACAAACATGAAAGAAGAAAACTATGCTGGCAAATCCAGATCCTCAAAACAGGTCAAACGCCTGTGATCACATGATTGTCAACTTCAGCTTTGCAAAACCTCATTTTCTTCAGAAGAGGAAATAAAAAATCAGTTTTTAGTGGTTGAAGACACCATTTAAACATTTGTGACATTTCAGATTCAGCCACATTAGTGTGTAAATTACCTCTCTTGTGCTTTGTGCAACCTGCCTCTCAAAGTTCCAACAGTGACTCTGCTTTCAGACACTGTGGTCTCGAAGGAGCCGATCACACCAGATGTGACTTTTAAAAGTGCAGCCGCTTCAAAAACCACCTGTGGTGCGGGCCTGCGTGCGCAACCGGGGATACGCACTGACATTGATGAGCTGTGCGACTCCGCGCCTTGCGCTTAAAAGTTGAGAATATTTCAACTTTTATGCGCGCCGAAAAAACACTAGAAAAACGCGAAGAGCGGCATTTAAAAGGCGTGCATGAAAGGCCATAAGTACCATAGGAAAACAATGGTTTTGCTAGTGAGGCGTTTTTGAGAGTCGCGTCTGGTGTGATCGGCTCCTAAGTGGTTTATGATACCGTGCTCAACAGTAACAGGTGGTTGGTGTTGAGAGAGTGTAAGACTGTTGAGGAATCTGAACCTGAAACCTTGGAGTTACAATTAGAGGTCGATATAATAACAATAGTTTGGAGCAGGCCAATAAATCGGCCGATGTCATGCACACACATATTTCCAGCAAAAGTGGCCCTCAAATGATCAGCTATGGCCCATAGTCGTGCTAGGCTCGCATTTGCAGATAGCTAAATTATAATGGCCATGCTTGCTGGCTAAACACTGGCATGGTTTTGTCAGATCAGCAGTTATCTTCAGTATCAATAATAAGGCCATACTATAAACAGCAACCTTGTGGTGACCCACATACGGACTGTGAGAGACATTCACCTAAGGGCTACTGTGCCTTTAAGAGCTGGTGGGGTTTCCGGGGTCTGGGTTGGTTTTGTTGTTTTGGGTTTCCGGGAAGCGTGGGGTTTTGCGCTGCCGCTATAGTACTGCACAAGTATTGTACATTTTAGGTGGAGCTTGAGTAAACTATCTCGACTGCAACTACGCCTACTGTCTCGCTGTTTCTCAACTCTACAACCTCATCATTTATGAATGAAGCTGTCTTAAACTTAACTTTCATCAAAATGTATGCAATGTACACACTGACACTCACCATGTGATTGGTGGAGGCTGTGCAGCCATCGACTACTATCGGAGCCCAGTTCAACCAATAACAAGTTTGTAAAACATCCTTATCGTCGCAGGTTATTCTCTAGTTACAATCAAGCTAACCACTGCTGCTCCACATACATACGACGATCTCTTTATTTTATTGCACCTTGAGCTAAATAAATTAAGGTTATATTGGGCACGCTGTGTGTTGATGAAATGTCATTGAACTTGATGTAATTGTGGTAAATTTGAAACCCCACAAGAAGTTGGCCATCGGTCATCTATTTGATCGTCTAAATGTATTTTCAACAGTTAAAGAAGAAAGGCAGGCTGAATAGAGCCGAGCAGGGAAAGAGAATAAAAGAGATGATGAGGTGAGAGGAGAAGGAAAAAGAGGTGAAGAGGAGCAGAGCAGCAGCTGGCAGGTGTCAGGAGTCACAAAGGACCATCTGTCCATCGAGTGCCATCTCCACGCACTCACACACATTACACTTTCTCCCTCAAAACAACATGCCTCGACAGAGCTGCTTATCCTCCTTTCAACTGAATTGTGTTATACTATTCATCTTAGTTCTAAAGTTAATTCTCCACTGAGCGGACTGAGTTAGTGTTAGTTGACCGTTTACAGTAAAAAAAAGAAAAGAAGTTCTAGTTATAAGCTTTAACTCTCCACCCCATCAGAGTCAGACTTTCCTTGTCTTTAGAGACGAAGTGACAGTTGGGAACAAGTCCAGAGAAGTCGTGTTGGTGACAAAACAGAGGCAATGTGGCAAAGAGTGCGTGTGTGCGTGCGTGGCTCTGAACTCTGCAAACTTCCTCAGCTACTTACCAAGACAGGCATGCATCCAGGAACACACACACACCGCTGACCTTTCACCTCAAACAATCTCTCTCGTCTCTTGGGAGTTTTTGAGTGTGACATATCCATAGATGCAACAACTTCTGTCTCAAGACTGAGTTCACTGTGGAGTGTGAGAATGAGAAGGTGACCTGTAGTCCTTAGTGTAGTGTAACTCACTACATTACACGACATGGCCAGAAGTATGTAGACACCTGAACAGACTGTTACACATTTCATTCATGAACCATGAGCATTAATCTGCTGCTTTTACACTTTCTCCAAAAGATTTTGGAAACAAGTCTGCAGAGGTTTTCTCACGTTCAGACACGAGAGAATTAGTGAGGTCTAACACTGATGCAGGATGATAAGGTCTGGCTCACAGTCGGTGGAAAGGTGTTTTATAGGGTTGAAGTCAGGGCTCAGTCAAGTTCTGCACCAAATTAAAAGGACCATTTTATTATAGTCCTTATGCTTAGTCATACATATTTGCAATCTGTCATTCAGATTTGATAAAATATATGTTCTATATATTTTATTTTATATATTTCTGTTCCTCCTTATTGCTCTTCTTGAGGTCCCCCCCCCATTTTGTTCCCTGTTGAAGGTTTATTTTTGGGGAGGGTACAGAAGGCGTCATATGCTGTACAGATTTGAATGCCCTTTGAGGCTAATTTGTGAAATTTGGTTATATAAAATTGACAACAAAAAGCTTTCCCAAAAGTGTAGCAGAATATTATAGACCTTTCAGAGCAAGGATGTGGGCTGAGTCTACTTTTAGCAATATAACGTGCCTACTACAAGAGAACAATAATAGACTCGTGCTTGACCTGTTTGCAGGTTTTGATGTTTATGTTGTGCATTATGTCCAATGTCATTGAGATAATTTAATATTTTCTTTAAGGTAAATACAACTTTAAAATGTATTATGCTCTCTTTCTGTCTCCTCTTCCTTAAACTGCTCTCTATTTCATTTTTTTCCCCCTCCCTCACACCCTTCACAGCAACCCTCTCTCCTTCCTTCCCCATCCAGCAGACAGAGGGCGGATGCTGGCAAACACTTCCTCTCTCAACGAAGTTACTTCCTGTCTCTGGGAATCCATTTCCTGTTCGCTGCTATTACAACAGTACTGAGAGCATTCCTTAGGAGTCTCTTACACACACACACGCACACGCACACGCACACACACACACACTACATGCATTAATGGCTGTGAGTGGGTGATTTGTTTTAGTTTGACTCAGAGGCTTGTCGCTTGTCAGCAGTCCTCTCCTGTAACTTGAATATGTTCGTCTTGTAGGACAGTCGTTCACATTGAACCTTTTAATTTAGCTGTGTCAAGCTTAACAATGAGACAATTTTGAAATGACAAAGAGCTGGCTGGGACTTTATCAGGGGACACTGTATGAATGAATTAAAGTAGCCCTAAGCCGAAACCAGAGAAAATCTGTGATTGAGGGATTGCCTCCACACGGCTCTCAACATAATGACGGCCGAGACGGCAGCCAGCAGCTAACTGTGTTAACAGCACAAACCGTGCAAACGTCAATAGTGCTGATAAAGCTAACCTCGGGGACCTGGACGGTGTATGCCGTTGGTCGGGACAATGTTATCAGCTACAATTGCTGTATGGGCACAGCGGCTTCTAATAGCTAGGCAGTGGGCACACAAACAGGGACTAACATGCACATGCGGCCGGACCGGACACGTAAACGAAGCAACGAGAAGCTTGGGGGAGAGCGACTTCATTCTCTGGAGACATTACTCCACTATATCTTTACATAGATGTTTGCTGCTAAATAAATGTTCTGCATATCGTATAGGAAACCTTTAATGTCACAGCCTAATGCTGCAAACATGAGAGGCTGCAAACAGCAGAAAGACTGAGAGTGAATGAAGGAAATGAGTGAGGATGGAGAAAGAAAGATTGAAAAATAAAAAAAGCTCCTGGCAGGACACAGGCACCGTTTCCTGGTGTTCAGAGCAACACACACACACGCACGCACACACACACACACACACACACACACACACACACACACACACACACACACACACACACACACACACACACACACACACACACACACACACACACACACACACACACAGTGTCGTGCTCTAATCAGTGGCAGTATTATCTGGCCTTACAAGGGGAAGTGTTTATATTTGTCTTGTAGATTGGACTGCCACACAGTAATGGAAGTGACACACACACACACACACACACACACACACACACACACACAACACACACACACACACAAAGGCACAGGGATACATACATAATCAGCACAAATGTGGCCCTCGACAGACACTAGCTTACACACACAATAACATATCTCTACATGCCAACACATACAGCATCCAAACACTCAAAATAAATGCAATGGTGCATGATGTCATGAATACAGTCTTCCTCACACTGTGCTTCTCTTTATCCCTTCATCTTCTTCCCTCATCTTTTTTTTTGTTGTCTTCAATGGTCCTCTCCACAATGTAGTCCTCCTTCCTGTCTTCCCCTTTCCTCCCTCCACCCACCATCCATAAACACACGCATGCATGCACGCACACACACACACACACACACACACACACACACACACACATGCACACAGGAGTACTACATATATATTTCGGTACCTCACATTTAAATCGCTTAGATGGAGAAATATTTTTCTACAGCTGTTCTTTAATTGAATTGGCCTTGATGGTACAAAAAGCAAAACAAATATTTAGGCTTGAATCTATAGCTCAGCTGAAAAGCAGGGACGGACAGGAAACTGTCTCTATATAAATTGTACTTGTGCACTAAGTTGTACAAATAGAGACGTAAAAATAATAAAAACAAACAAAATTGCAGCTCCTGTTGCTTGTCATCCCTGTTGTCTTAGACATGTTTACAATTCTTCACTTCACTTAAAAGTTCATTCTCAGTGTATGTGCACTGGAGATTTTAAGTTTCCATGTCACACTTGTGTAAATTGAGTACTGGCCGCGATTGGATTACAAACTAGCTGAGATGTCACAACATCAGATTTCCAGCGAGCTCATAGATACTTTCCCCCTTCAGCTGATGACTTTGACAACAGCCTTTGAGTATCTGAAAATGTGTGAACCTGGGACCAAACCAAGCTATTATTTTTATGTTGTACATAGAAAATATATTGGATATACTTAATAAGGGAAATTTAACAGTTGTTTATCAAGTCGAACAGACTGTACAAGCCACAAATTGTAGAGGACATTGATTAAAGGCTGTAAATATGTTCTAAGAGAACATGGCCATGATCACATCCAGGATAGAGTTGACTGTACTCAGTGTTTACAGGCTCCAAGTCATAATATCAGGGTGTCTGTGTGTAAGGAAAGAAGCCCAACAGGAGGGTCTGTTTGGGTTTTTAAGTTGTGCGACTGCTGGTGTGTTTGTTCATTGTTGGTCCAGTCTCCTCTCTCCCATCTGCTGCTACTCATTAGCATGGAAACAGGACCGGGAGCGTTTTCACACATACACACACTGGCCATTAATCAACAAGTCAGACCAGGGTCCATTCCCACACATACACACCACACAGATGAAAACAAAGACCATACACACTGAGACACAGAGCCCAATCACAGAAACAACCCACAGCACACTTTAGTAGGTCTCGACCACACCTCTCGTCTCAAAGGATCAGACCTGGCAACCTAAATGTTTGTCTATCAAATTTGGCAAGTGATGTCTCAATTGCTTTTTACTTTAAGTGATGACTGTTCTCTGGTGGCACCGTCAGTGAACACAGCGACATTTGTTCTCATCAGCTGTTCTCTTTTTTGTCTTCATGGGATGAATTAGGATTTATTATTGTGTGAATTTGTTGTTTAATCTGTCTAGCCATCATGAATGGCCACATTGAAGAGAAGAGTGTATGCCCATTGAATTGATTATACCTTGTGTAAATGAGGTAAACCAGCAAGCCTTGTTGCGGACAATGAAGAAATCACACTTCATAATGTAGATTTACTGCATTGAAGAAGGTTATAACAGCAAGAATAATCAAATACAGTATATGTGGCAGGTAAAAAGAAAATAAATAATACAAGCTGTAAAGTGATATGGTTATGAGATAATGCAATTTAAAAGCCTCACATCTCACTTCTTAAATTATCTTGACATAAGACGTGACATTTGTTTCATTTGTTTGCAATTTTTATTGTAGATTTGACATTTAATTTCTAAGTATCAATCCTAGCCATTGTATTGTGCATGAGCTCAAGATGGGTGATCTGAGGCAGGAAGAGACAGAGCTGCTGCAGCCTGAGCAAGAATACAAAAAAGCTTGATTTTGAATATTGATCCAAGACTGCATGAGTTTCCTTTCTCGAAATGGTGATTCACTTCCACGCTTAACACCTTTTGTGAGAGTCAGTCTGACTTTTATCTGTTTACTGTATAATATCAAACACACATCAATGCTTCCTGCAAAAACTATAAGCTAACACTTCTACTGTCCAACCAGCTCACATAGAGGACGCTCACTACAGAAAGACAGTGCAGGTTACTTTTACAATGTGAGCCAGAGATGGCAATAACCACTCAAATAAGTGATATTACTACATTTGAAAACGGACGAGACAATCAAGACTGCATGTCAGTTCAGTTTCCTCTGGTTTCTCAGCGGACTGATTTAAAGTTTGACTCGCTTTCTAGTGCCATCCCAACGAAACCCTGTTAATAACATAGAGAAATGTTTATTTTAGCTGCCACTTAGGTGTTAGGCGTATGTTTTGGTACCTGAGATGTAGAACCAAGAAAGTCTCCCCGTTTACCAAAGAACATATCCGGCAGAAGTTAAAGCTTCTAATAGTTTCTCAGCTCAGAACCTGAGGTTTTACTTGATCTGGTCATATTCACAAAAAGTACACCTTATGTGTCAAAGTTGAGCAATGTGAAAACAATTATCAATCTTCAACGTAACTCGATGTTAAAGATACCGAATATGTTAGTCTGGAAGTACAGGGACGTGTATAAATCCATGCACAAGACATTTACAGGTTTCATTTGATGGTTCATTCATACACAAAAACATGCAGCCTTGTGTTTCAATGTTTTACTAATTGTAAGAATCATAAAGCTTCAATCAAGTGTTGGAAGAAACAGAATACCAAAGACAAATTAGATTAAAACCAAGCTGAAGTGTCTCCTTGAGGTGTCGGGCCTCCATGAGTCTGCTCTTTCTCCAATAAATGTTCTCTCAGTTTGGTTGACACACACATCACTTTAAAAAATCTCCCACAGGCGTTCAGTTCAGCTAGTTTGGTTTATCAGGGAAGCATCCTCATCATTCATTGTTTTGTTTCTCCACTCATTTGTTCAGACTTTGACTTTAATTTGTCAACTGTCGTTATGTGATATATCATTCACTGTGGTGATCATGTTTTTCTCATGTCATAAAGGGTCATTTTAATGGGAAGTGACTCATTTTAGAGGGTTAAGGAGACACACCGCCACAGCAACAGAGAGGCTCGACTGCAATAGAGCAGCGCAAAGGTAACGCAGTCTGCAGAGGTAAACACAAATTAAACTACTCAGAAAGAGAGAGAGAGACATCTGCTGTCTCTCTCTCCCCTCCTGTGTGTCCACTGTGGCAACATCTGCTTCCTCCGCTGTTCTTTCCCATCATGCAGTGGGCGTGTCCTTTGTGTTGCCCCCCCCAGCTTCTTTGTTCTAGCCAATCATTGTCCTCGCCAAGCTGTTCCCACGATGCACCAGTAATGACCAGAAGGCGCTGATGGGAGCTGGTGGCTCTGAAGGAATTACTCTGTCTTTAAACCCACTTTAACCCCCAGCGAGAAATGTCAATAAATAAAATAATAACTTTGCTAAAAAAAAATGAAAAAAGTAGAGGAAAGTGTTCAGTTTTAAGTGCTTTGATTTCCAATTATACCCCCCCAAACTATGATTTCAAGAAAGAATATATGTACATTAACTTTAGAAAAGGAAAATAAATTTAATAGAGTCATGCTGTGCAGATATAAACAGAGTCAGAGAAAAGAGACAATCAAGGAAAGACGAAGAAGAAGAAGGAGAAGGAGAAGAAGGGGGAGAAGTAGTATGTGAAAGAGAGAGATGGAGCTCTGGGAAAAGATCAGAGCCTGGTCCCTGGGGAGCTGCGACAGATGAAGTAGCTGAATAAGCTGTCTGTCATTGTGTGACTTGGGCTGCTGTGGTCGATTTGTTTGTTCATACTCAACAATGGAGGAAGGCTAAGAGAGAAATCTTTGTTTTCCCACAAGATTTGGCACCAAAAAAGTGATGCTCAGTTTGTGTCGGGACAATTTGAAAAGCTAATAAAAAAGGGGAGAAGAGATGCAAAATCAGTGAGTCAATGTTATGATGCTGTTTCAGACATGAAGAGAAGAAAAAGGTTAAAAATGTACTTTGTGTTTTAACAAATCTATCAACTTTTCAACTATCAACTAAGACTTTTGTGTTTACGTTGTGTATTTTGTGGTCAGGTGGCATATTCAAATTAGAATCTCAAACATTAGTAACTAAAGCAAATACAACACGCTAGTCAGCCAGAAACAGAAAGACAAAGTTTGTGTCTTGAGATAAAAAGATGATTCACAAATTCAGTGTGTGAACACCATGACTACTGTTTCATTAGGTTATATAGACAGATCTCTAGCCAGAAAATGTCTTCATACGTCAAGTCTCACACATGTACAAATAACTTATGTAATAATAATCTTTAATGGTTATTAATGGCTTTTTTATACCACATTTAATCAAATGTCCCCCTGTTACTGTGTGTGTCCCTGTTACTGTGTGTATGTGTCTGTTACTGTGTGTGTCCCTGTTACCATGTGTGTCCCTATTACGGTGTGTGTGTGTGTGGGTCCCTGTTACTGTGTGTCCCTGTTACTGTGTGTCCCTGTTACTGTGTGTGTCCCTGTTACTGTGTGTGTCCCTGTTACTGTGTGTGTCCTTGTTAGTGTGTGTGTCCCTATTACTGTGTGTGCGTCTCTGTTACTGTGTGTGTCCCACTGTCACTGTGTGTGTCCCTGTTACTGTGTGTGTCCCTATTACTGTGTGTGTGTGTGTGTCTGTTACTGTGTGTGTCCCTGTTATCGTGTGTGTCCCTATTACGGTGTGTGTGTGTGTGTGTGTGTGTCCCTGTTACTGTGTGTCCCTGTTACTGTGTGTGTGTCCCTGTTACTGTGTGTGTGTCTCTGTCACTGTGTGTGTCCCTGTCACTGTGTGTGTCCCACTGTTATTGTGTGTGTCCCACTATCACTGTGTGTGTCCCTGTTACCGTGTGTGTCCCTGTTACCGTGTGTGTCCCTATTACAGTGTGCCCCTGTTACTGTGTGTCACTGTTACTGTGTGTGTGTGTCCCTGTTACCGTGTGTGTCCCTGTTACGGTGTGTGTGTGTCCCTGTTACTGTGTGTGTGTGTCTGTTACTGTGTGTCCCTGTTACTGTGTGTGTCCCTGTTACCGTGTGTGTCCCTATTACGGTGTGTGTGTGTGTCCCTGTTACTGTGTGTGTGTCCCTATTACTGTGTGTGTGTGTCCTTGTTACTGTGTGTGTGTCCCTATTACTGTGTGTGTCCCACTGTCACTGTGTGTGTCCCTGTTACTGTGTGTGTCCCTATTACTGTGTGTGTGTGTGTGTGTGTGTGTGTGTGTGTGTGTGTGTGTGTGTGTGTGTGTGTGTGTGTGTGTCTGTTACTGTGTGTGTGTCCCTGTTACCGTGTGTGTCCCTGTTACTGTGTGTGTGTCCCTGTTACTCTGTGTGTCCCTGTCACTGTGTGTGTCCCGATTACGGTGTGTGTCCCTGTCACTGTGTGTGTCCCTGTTACTGTGTGTGTCCCTGTCACTGTGTGTGTCCCTGTTACTGTGTGTGTCCCTATTACTGTGTGTGTGTGTGTCTGTTACTGTGTGTGTCTGTTACTGTGTGTGTGTCCCTGTTACTGTGTGTGTGTCCCTGTTACTCTGTGTGTCCCTGTCACTGTGTGTGTCCCGATTACGGTGTGTGTCCCTGTCACTGTGTGTGTCCCTGTCACTGTGTGTGTCCCACTGTCACTGTGTGTGTCCCACTGTTACCGTGTGTGTCCCTGTTACTGTGTGTGTCCCACTGTCACTGTGTGTGTCCCACTGTCACTGTGTGTGTCCCACTGTCACTGTGTGTGTCCCTGTTATCGTGTGTGTCCATGTTACCGTGTGTCCCTGTTACTGTGTGCGTGTCCTTGTTAGTGTGTGTGTCCCTGTTACTGTGTGTGTCCCTGTCACTGTGTGTGTCCCACTGTCACCGTGTGTGTCCCACTGTTACCGTGTGTGTCCCTGTTACTGTGTGTGTGTGTGTCCTTGTGACTGTGTGTGTTCATTCAGCCATTCACACACACATTCACGCTATTGGCCATACAAGGATCCACCTGTTCATCAAGATTTAAACTCATGCTCACACAGACACCAATTTGGGTTTCAGTATCTTGGCGAAGGACACTTCTATATGCGGACTGGAGGGGATCGAAGCGCCTGTCTTTTGATTCGAGGATGACCCGCTACAGCCAGTAAGATGCTGCTGATGCTCTGTACTGGACCTCAACAAATATACAAATATATATCATATACTGAATATATATGTATGCTTTCATGAAAGGACTGACAAGAGTGGAGTACAATGATGGGGAACAACATGCAGCAAAGGATGCTGTGGTCCATGAATGGCACCATAACCCCCAATAACAAGAAGGCGCCCCAGTTTCTTCAGCTTTAACTTTCTGCATAGCACTGGTGTGTGCACGTGTGTGTGTGTGTGTGTGTGTGTGTGTGTGTGTGTGTGTGTGTGTGTGTGTGTGTGGGTGTGTGTGTGTGTGTGTGTGTGTATGACAGGTGACCATTGTGTAGACAACAGAAGGGTCAGTGGCAAAGTGTAGGCTCTCTTCTTCCCCATTTGTTGCCCTTTTCCCAGAAATCTCTCTTTCTCTTTCTCTCTCATACACACACATACACATACACAGACCAACAATTATTAACGTGTATGCTTACACACTGACACACACATATACATTCAAACAGATCTGCGAGAGGAGAGGAGCATATGAATGGACAGATTAATCAGATTATAGCAGAGACACACTTAAACAGCCTGTTCTCTGGATTAGCTACGGTCCTGCCTACTCCCTGTCAGAATAAAGTGTGTGTGTGGAGAGAAAGAGGGAGGATAGCAAAAGAGGCAATATATTATCCGACACACAACTTTGCATGTTTTCAGATTTGTGTATCACATTTTGCGTTGCTTTTGTTGTTGGTTCTGACATTAAACATCACAATGTTTTCTTTACTAAATAAAGTATATTCTAAATCATGCACTACAATTTATGGGACAATTCATAAATATCTTTAAAAACTATCAAGACTGGAAACTGACTGAACTGTTGAGCCCCACGTGGAAAGGAAAAACAAGTCTTCGTGAATATGTAACTGATCTAATAACAATATTTTACCCTGAAGAAGTTTTGATTTCCCCCCCTCAGAAGTTCAAAGAGTGCTGTGCTTTATGTGCAGCAGGGCGGCATATGGCAGCCAGTGACCAGGGCTTTGTCTGACTATTGACACCAGAGAGATGCACAGAGGGAGGATGTGAGTGTGTGCGACTGTTTGGGGCCGGAGGACAGCCTAACAACAACAAAGGACCAGCTTTAAGCCTGTCTCCTGTGATTTTCCAACTCAGCGAAAAGCTATTGTGGCAGTGAAAAAAAGTTAAGTTAAAAAGCTTAGCATGGTATGTGCTAACAACTGCCTGCCGCTTGTGTAATACAAGCAAATATTTTTTGAGCAGTCGCAGTCTTTGGTAGGGCAGCGATCCCCGTGTCTACAACGACTGGACAGGCCACTGCTCCAACATGTCAGTCTGTAACTAGACTTTCATATAATGTGACTCTGTGTCATATAAAGGAATGAATGAACTTAACTTGACATTTACTTTTATCAGCAAGGCCATGACCTGTGTGTGTGTGTGTGTGTGTGTGTGTGTGTATGCGCTAATGTCGACACTTAATTCACTTTTGCTTCGGTAATTTGAGCACATTTCTGATTATCTGTCATCCAATTTCACCGTTGTGTGTGTGTGTGTGTGTGTGTGTGTGTGTGTGTGTGTGTGTGTGTGTGTGTGTGTGTGTGTTTACATGAGACTGCAAACCAGATGAGATTCTTTGATGACTACTGCTACACTCCCAGTGGTCGATAAATGACATACACACACATGCACACAGAGCAGTTAGGCAGGGGCAACCGGGACTAAATCCAGACTAGTGGTTTCTCTCGATAGTTATAAATATCCTTCTGCTTAAAACAAGATCACACACACACAAGCAGTAATGCTTATGTACAGAGAACAAAAACATTCATTCACAAGCACATCAACACACAGACTAATGCAAACACACATATGTACCCATGCACATATAGATACACACACACACACACACTCACATGCACAAACACTTACACACAAAGAGATGGAGGCTAGCTAAGCGGTCTATGATTACGGGGTGTGTCTTTGTCTCATTTAGTGGTTCCACAAGGAGACAGTCTTCTGCTGCGTCAGACGAACACACACACACACACACACACACACACACACGCACACACGCACACACACTTATGCAAATACCAATACACTATCACTTAGAGACAACAAAGCCATTAGCTTGAATTTGTTAGTTTGCGGTGTAAAAATAGCTTCATATGAGACTAATATTTAGTTTAGTCTTTTTTCATAACGAAAAGCTCCTAAATACAGTCTTGGTTTTGATATTAACATATATTACTGTAGTGGAAAGCCACAGTCATAATCTTTCTATTTGTTCTTCTTGTAAATGTAATCTTCACTAAGAAAAAGCAACAACATATTTACATAAGTAGAAAATCACTCAACACCAATCGTGCTATATTTCTTTCCTCTTTTATTTTGGAAAAATATTGCGCTGATTTCCAGTAATAAAAATGACAGGCTTTGTACATACGACTTTTCTCTTAAATACAACACAGTCACAGGGGTCTCAAGTGCCTAACACATACATGCATACATACATACTTACATACATACATTATCTGCCAAATAAAAACAATCCAACTTAAATTATAACATGTTTAACAAAAAAAATTCACAACAAAATGGAACACAATAATTACATTATTAAATTAAAAGAATACATCTTCTTTAGATATAAAATAAAAGCAAATGATCCTAACCAACGACAGGCAGAGTGATGGTGTCCTTTAATTGGCTAATAGTGGAAGACTGGGAGTGACGGGAGTGGGAGTGGGCAGTGTATACATTTGACACCACACACAGGTATCATCTCCTCTTCTGTACACACACACATATACTAACACACACACGTACACCTCCATAGTGCAATGAGGTCTTGGCAGTTAAGACTAGTCCTTGATAGCTTGGCTTGCTTAGAAACACAACAGCATCATTGGAGGAGATTTAGTGAGCAACTTCTTTTAGGTACTTATGTCAATAAATTGCGGCAAAAGGAAGAAATTATGTAATTGAATAATTACACTTCCTTTAAGTTCTGTCTGATTTGTTTCATCGTCTCCTCCTTTGTTCGTTCTCTTGTGCTGATTGTTGTGTTTCCTAAGTTGCCCTGCCCAAAACATTGCCCTGTGTATCATAACCTTCAGCGGTCAGGGGGCCAGTATGGCCCAACAGGATCCATGTTGGATCGATCTGCAGTCACTACTGGAGTCTTCAGTTCTCTATTTTCTGCTGAGAACCAGCTCAGCCAACACTGTCTCTGTCAGTGCTGCAAAGCTAAAGATGTGCAGCTGCTGTAGAAGTTCCGCTGTTTTAACTTTTGTTTCGTAAAGAAAAGCTCCAATTGAGATTTTAACGAATTATTAACAATACATAGACATGCAGCAGCAACAGCTGCAGCACTAGCCAAGTACAGTATTACTACTAGTATTCCTTCATCTTTACTCTGCAGCACTGCACAGAACATGAACTGTCCAATATCCACAACAGCTTTTACACTGCATCGTAAAACCACAGCACATAACAGTACTACAACAGTACTTCAATAGTTCTCAGTACTCCAAAAGGTACTACACAGTTCATTCAACCAGTACTCCACAGTACTACAATATCATCGGTCAACATCCAAGTCAATACTCCATAGTTCATCCTGGGACAAGCAGTGAATCTTCCACTGCTGCATGAGTACTCGCTCAGCACTGTTTCTGTACAAAGAGTGCGAGCATTGTCTTCTGTCACTTCATCCATAGCACTGAGTCAGCATTAGACATCCATTGCAGCTCAAAAATGTCAATTATTCACGCATAGTACTACTGTAGTACTAAGTCCTTGCCAAGTCGTTACTGACTCTGTGTTGGCTCAGTAGCACTGTAGCTCAAAGTCCTCAGGTAAATCCCAGGGAACAGCAGCAAACAGCAGGAGTAAAACCTCCTGGAGACAAGCTGAGCTCTACTGCTCAGGGCTGGTGTGTGTGGACCGCCATCAACCACAGGAAACTGGTCTGATCTGGTCTGGACTGGTATCATACCTGGAATACAGAGAGAAGAAACATCTGTTTTTAGTGTGTTTTTACATGTGTGCTGAGGCAAATTACTTTAATTCAATTTAATTAATCTGTATTTTGTGTTTGCAGATTATTATATTTTTGTGTACTCACCTCCGTAGCAATGATACATTCATCTTTCTGGTCCGACATAACATATACGGACTGGTATTTGGTGTCGTTGGTACACTGGTGCCTGCTGTCACTGGAACTGTGGTATTCAACTTCACTGGTTGACTGGAATTTCAGATCACTTGCTGCGTGATGGTTCAACTCGCTGGACGACTGATATTTCGCTTCGCTGCAGCTTGGTGCCTCGTCTACTTGTTTCATTTCTGATGCGTCACTGTGGGACGAAGAAGAACACAAACAGATTCAGAAACGCCGTCCTTCACACAACACATGCCACCCTTGCATCAAGGCTAACATTTTTATCCATGCAGTTTAATGCAGGCACAAAATCAAATGTCCACGCAGTCTACCCATGTAAGTGTATATTTTGTATGTACCTGTTTTGTCTCTTCCTGTATCTTTCCTCCGAGTCAGACTCATCAAACATTTCACATTTAACCTCTGGCTCATCACGCTCCTCTTCTTTACATAGCAACAGATCCTCAGGCCGGAGCTCATGAACCAGGTTGTACTCCACACTGGGGTATCGGGTCTTAAAGCCGTTCTTCTCTGATCCGTTAAGCCCACTGATTCCACTCAGAGCCCCCAGTGACCCATCGACGTCCGAATGATAATCCACCTTCTTGTTGGTGTTTTTAATTGACGTGGTCATCATAGTACCCAGTTCCTTGTCACTGCGGAGACAATTGTTGGTGGTCGTCAGGTTGTTCATGGTCTCGTGGCTGTCACTGTGGACACTGTCGCTGTGGTGACTGTGCCTCTCCTGCAGTTTGACCCGAATGTAGACCACCAGCACCGAGCAGCAGATCAGAATCACAAGAACGAGGAAGACGCCGGCACAGACAGCGGTCCAGGGGAATCCACTGTCGTCATCCTCCTCGTATTCAATATTTTCATTTTCTGGAGAAGAATATCGCCGATCCGGTCCATCCACCACCGGCTGACCCCTGGGAACCTCTGGTAAGAGGAACTGGCAGTTGTGACCCCCATAGCCGGGCACACAGGCACACACGTAGCGACCGCCACGCTCATGGCAGGTGGCTCCATTGTGGCAGGGGCTGTGATGACAGCGGGAGATGGGGGAGCTGCAGTTTTCACCAGTATATCCTAAAGAAGAAGCAGAGTTTAAGAGTCTCGAACAAAGCTATGATAGAGCTTCATAAAAAAACGAATAATGTACATAATGTTAGTGTGCTCTCATACCTGGAGGGCAGTTACAAGTGTAGCCATTCACTTCCTCCTGACACGTCCCACCGTTCTGACAAGGGAAGGACAGACAGTATCCAGAGATGCTGCTGCTGTCCTCACAGTTTTGACCTGAAAATCCCTCAGGACACTGACAAAGGTAGGAGTTCACCAGATCCACACATTCTGCACCTGCAGAGGGGAGAAGGATTAAAACGAAGTGCGAGAATTAGTCCCGAGATACTTTAATTCAAGGTTTATGTTTGATTGTAGGTGACATAAAACAAAGAGGACAGCATACCGTTCAAACAGGGGTTGGAGGAGCAGTGGTCGATTTTCTTCTCGCAATTGAAGCCAGCGTATCCCATCGGGCACTGGCAGAAGTAGCCTCCTTCAGGGTTGTCGGCGCAACGCCCTCCATTGAAGCACGGCCCATCTGCACAGGTATTGGCGCTTAACTCACAGTTGTTGCCATAGAAACCAGGTGGGCAGTTGCACTTATAGTCGTTATCGTTGTCCTATAATGGAAATAATGGAAACAGTGGTTACACACAGGCTTGATTCAGTGAATACACTTGTTTTTGTCATCACTTCTCTCGATTAATACTCACAGTGCAGCTGCCTCCGTTGCGACAGGGGTTTCCAGAACATTCGCTGACCTGGATCTCACAACTGGCACCCGTGTATCCAGGCAGACAGGAACAAGTGTAGCTACCCTGGCCAGTGTTGGTACAGGTGGCTCCATTAATACAGGGCTTATGGTGTGTACAGTAGTTCAGATCTGGAAACATCAACAAGGAGCAACATTCATAAATAATACAGCCGAAATATGAAGGAAAGAGAGCAGATTGAGTGCCAACAAAGTAGTAAATCTCTTAGTAAACTCACCCTGGTTGCAGAAGAGCCCACCCCATCCCTCCTGACAGTTACATTGCCAGGGCTGTTGGCAGGTGCCATGAAGGCAGCCTGGGTAACGAATGCAGTCATCACAGTAACGACCACTGAAGCCCACTCTACACCTGGGAACACAAAATTCATTAAATATTGTTAATAACAATAGATATATCTATTCATGATCCATCTAATCAACTCCCAGATATAAACAATGCATTTTATTTTTGTCAGCATGACTTACTTGCACTCTCCAGGTTTATCACAAAAGCCATGTTCTTCATCACATCCAGGAAGACAGATTGCTGCAGGGAGGAAACAGATAGTGACAGGTGAATCATGGGAAATCCAGTGTTGGAAACATGTGTTTACCCTCCATCAGTCTCCCATTCACAGAGGGTCTTTTGAAACAGCTGCCTGCCTGTCTGGCTGGCGCCTTGGCCTTCTTATCTGTTTGTCTGTCTTTCAGCCTGTCTGTTGACCTGTGTCTCAACAATTAGTTTGCCTGCTCACCTGTCTGTCTGTTTGTCTGAGAGGCCTCATAAACCCAGTGGCTCATGTTTGGTAGTTAAAGACACACTGGACCAAACTTAGCTGCTAAAGTGGGAAAGGATAATACCTTGAAGGTCATCAGGTAATTCCTGACCATCCTCAATGCTGCAAAAGTTGCGGCAAATGTTACCTTTTAACTTTAACAGTCTACAGGCAACTTTGGTCACCAAACTAGGGAACCAGCCCACAAGCCCTCTCCTTTAACATGGTTTCTCTCCAACACAAAAGCATCCCACACAAAGCCTCCTTTCTCCCCTTGACTGTGGGTCAGAAGTCCCTTTTCTCACCCTTGGCCCCCTTTCCTCCTCTCCCCCCTTTCTACCCTCCTACTTCTGATCCTCCTTCCTTCGTCTTCAATCGACCTATCCCCTCTTTTCTCCTCCTCTCCTCTTCCTCTCCTCTTCCAAATTCATCCTTTCCCTCCTCCACTCCTCCCGTCTCTCCTAACTCCCCTCCTCCTCCCTCCAGGGCCAGCTGGTCTGTGTGGAGCTAACCACCAGACAGCTGCTCCATTGTCTCCTCTCACCGAGCAGCTGCCCCCTCCACAACAATACACAACCCTGCTCGGCCAATCGCCAGCCTGAGCAGCAACAATACAGGACCCCCACTTGGCCAATCGGGGAGGAGGTTTGGGGTGAGGAGGCCCCAGTGGTCTAATGGAAGGCACGCGGCGTGTGAATTACTGAGGAGCCACTCCGGCTCATTAGAATTGAGGCCTCTGGTGCTATGGGATAACTAACTGACGCCTGTTGCACACGGGCCTTGCATTAGGAGGTGAAAAAAGTCCCTCAACAATAAACGCGGGCAAGTGATTAACTTTGAAAATTGCTTTTCAGAAATCCAGAAAGTATTTCCCTCATAAGTGTTAATTTATAGCTCCTTAGTTGTGAGAGTTAAATAATGCATTCTTCAGCGTTCTGAGCCATAACTAATGAAAAGCAAGTTTTATTATTCCTTGTGTATTGGGGCGGATTAATAACCAAACACACTTACATTCAGTGCAGTATGGTCCCTTCCAGCCAGAGTTGCATATGATCTCTCCGCGCTCGCCGCAGGTGAAGTGCCCAAAAGCATCGTCTCTGGGCCGGCAGAAGACAGAGCAGCCGTCGCCGTAGTAGTGCTCATCACACAGGAAGCGGTAGGAGTATCGCAGCTCAGTTCTGCCGGCTGTCTGCAAATCCTTATACCACTCATCTCCAACAGTGAGGTGACGCTGAATTGTGATCCTGCTGATCAGACGCTCTGGGTTGTCTGCAAAAGTCAACAACGCAGCTTGTTATTGGTCGTATGTTAATACTGTTAGTGTTATGATTGAGTGCTAACCGCATGTTGTTCTGCAGAACAGGTGCACAAGGGGGGTGACACCTTGTCATTGTCAAATGATGATACTTATAGATACTAAGATATCTGTATTCTTTTTATAATGAAGATTTCTTTGCTTGGCATTCTATCGAAAGACAGTCACATATCTGAGTTTTTTTTGACTTGGGCAGGTGGTTTAATGCCAGAATGATAATACTTTTTTATGGTTCCAAAACAGTAAAGTGTTGGATGCTGCTGCCTGAATAAAATAAAATAAAACATGTTATATGTGAATTGTGCCTTTTCATTTAGAAATAGAGTGTAGACTACGCCTGGATTTTTCACTATCTCCGTCATCACAGACACTCACTCCCATGTTATGGTCAGTTAGTCATCATTAGCGAGAATAGCATGACATTAAGATTACATTAAATGAATATCTGTAGGGGCAAATCTCAACTGGCACCTGCAAAAACGGTGGGTGGCCTTTATCTTATGATGTTATATAAACCTTAAATAAAAGTGTCTTTAAATCAAGTTATATTGTATATATACTATATTATATAGTGGATATGCCTTGATGTAGGCTACTGAAATATATGTATGGTAGTGGATCGTGTAAATTGCTCTTGATAAGACTGTAATAATGACTGAGCACTAAATGAAAAACATGCAACTGTGAAAAAACAAGGCCACCATTAGCCTTCTGGCCTGTCTTTGAGTTACACTGCTGCCTTTTTTGGCTGTCACCCACCTGTTGTCAGGTCGTCCAGGGAGTCAGTGTGTAGAGCTTCAATGATCAGTGAAAACGTCCCCTGAGGAGAGAGAGAGGGAGAGTCAACAGCTGCTCGGTCTGGAGGCCTCCCTCCCTCCGCAGAGCAGCAGAGGGCCATTAGGAGGCCTCCCAATAAACTTCACAGTCTAATTCCCGTGTTGATTAGGGTCCTAATAAGGGCTACTACCTGCTCATTTTTTCACACCCCTGCCACTATCACACTCTGACACAGCCGTAAAACTAAACGAGGCGGAATTTCACGCTGCGCTGCCAATGATGTGCCAACTCAGAGGATGTTAAATTTCCCACCACGCCTGGTCGGAGGAGACGAGCGTTTGGTGACACCCCCTCCTCTTCTCACAGACACACACACACACTCGCCCTCCTCCCCTCCCCGTGTTATCCTACCAAAGAGCACAGAAATACTACAATAGCCCCTCTCACACAGCGCTGACAAAGACCCTCACAAGTGTGGAGTTTGTGAGCATCTGTTGCGTTTTGCACTCTTCAAAGCTAATATGTCCCAATGGAGTAAGACTGTAATAACTTTACAGTCTAACAGTGACCATTACTACTTAAACATGTGACATCCATCAAAATAAAATAACACATGACACAAATAATATACACAAAAAAAACACACATTTGAAATGCGGTTAAAAAAATAATCGTTTTACAATAATCTTGCAGGAAAGGTTGTAGTGGTATCCTTATACCAAAAATACGGCAAAAATACCGTATTGCAAATAATGTTTCTCATACGATGTTTATAAACACTTACCGGCCATGTGAAACCGAAGAGGAAGCGGATTGGGTTGGTGAAGCTGTCTGCGTTGGTCTCCGGCACCTGGAAGGAGTTGGAGCCGAGGACGGGAGTCACGGCACCGCCATAGGTGCAGGGAGGTTCAGGGGAGACGTTAACCTGGTAATGCTTCAGACAAACCCGAAAGAAAGTCTTGCACTCACACTGCTGGCTATGGCCCTGCGGATGAGCAGAGCCTCTGGGGCAGCAGTTTGAGTTCCCCGGTATCCCTTTCTTGTTGAGGAACTCCTGCAGCTTCAGCTCAAACACTCCGGAGCACAAAACCTAAAACACACAATCAGCCCAGTGTGTTTGAAACAGGTAACGTCATGATGTTTGAAAAGTTAAGGACAAAGTATTTTAAAACTTTTTTACAGCCATAAAACTATGCAAACACACGCGACGTGTGTTTTTAATAGCCTAGCATCATGCCCTCATATTGAACCTACCTGGCAGGTGAGTAGGGAGAGAGTGACAACCAGGAGCAGAAACAGGCGTCCCATTGTGTTGACAGCCCTTCAAAAAGCAGTGAAAGGTCCACAGGTCCGTGTAGCCCGACTCAAACAATCATGGAAGAAGTTTTTTTTTAAGTCTCTCCGTTATGTCACAGTCAAGGTGAACTCTTGACGCGCAGGAGTGAAGATGAAGTGAAACTTTTTCTTTGGTGCGTCTGTCTTATGCCCCTCTATTTGTCCATGCGAGGCACGAGTTTTTGACAGAGAGAAAAAAAAGTTTTACAGTGAAAAGTAATCCTCAGCAGAAGGATCCCTTGGACAAAACGTGAATGAAATCCCCGATGGAAATATAAGAGAGTTAATTCCAGTCAATCGTTGGAAGAGAAGAGGCAGATCTTGACGGCCTTGTTTATTTCCCCACTTGATAGATAATGATATGCTGATGAAGTCTTCGTCTCTCTGTGCCTCTCTCGGAATAACAGTGCGTATGTCTGATGAGTCTCCTGCTCTGCACAGGGTTTTATACCGAGCCAACAGGCGAAGAGTAATAAGATGCAAATGAGCCCCTCTGCTCCTCTTCTTCCCCTCCCTCCACCACCACCACAAGTCCGCCCCGGGCCATCACAAAGAAAGAGGGGGGTGGGGGGCGCACCACACAACTTTTCTAAACCCGCCCCACCACCCCCTCCCCTCTTTCTCTCAAAGGGACAGACCAAATGGCTAGTGAGCTGTTAAATGTGCAACAACCCCTTGCTTCCCCTGATGCCTCCCTCCTCCACAACGAAACACACAGGACCCATTTACATTCCGACAAATTCTTTAACCTCTGCACGAAATCCTCTACATCTCAGCATCAAGTGATTTATACACGCAGCAGCGCAGTCTGACGGTGGCTGCTCGTAGCCTATTGGGGTGATATGCTAAAGGGATGGCTGGCTTGTTCCCCGCATGGCCAGCCGGCTGCCAGCCGCCCCAACTGCGTTACAACGGCCATCTGCTCCGCCACATTCCTATGGTGTTACCCCTGCCGAGGTTTTCACATGTTCACACCCCTCAAAACAAGTCGATTTGTTCCTATTACCGTATCTTTATTTCTTAGTTGCATGCCCTACACAACATACCCGCCTAGTCCGGCTTTACAATTGGTTATCTTTAATGTATGTTAATGTCTTAATGGTACTCTGATCTACAGATTTAATGCTAAATAAAAAATTTAAGAGCATTTGATTGATCAATTCGAGCTGTTTCCCTGAAAAAAAGGCATAATGTAACAGAACAGCGTCCCTTTATGCCAAGAATAAACAGGTGTATACATTTACAGATCACCCCATCTCCAAAAATGTTAATGATGATGACTTTTTTATGATGATGACTTCACAAAATCCCCATTCACTGCATATAGTTTAATTTATATGGATGCAGGTCAAAAACTGTGAAGCCGAAAAATCTAAACCAAGTAGTGCCCAAAGACGCACCAAAATAAAAACGCACACTGACTGCAGGCCAACACACCTAAACCTTTTTCACCGCATGCCTCTGTATTGATCTTACTTGCTCTTTGGTAGAGGCAGTAAAAAAGACTTGGTGGTGTGTCACTCGCGTGGCTGTCATTAAGGGACTTTGTGAGGAGAAGGAGGGAGAGTTGGATGGGGGGGGGGGAGTTTTTTTCTTTGTGCTTTCAGCTGTATGGTAATTGGGCCGGCAGCACCTGCTCTCCCACAATAATACATCACCAAAGAGAGAGAGAGAGAGAGAGAGAGAGAGAGAGAGAGAGAGAAATAGAGAGAGAGAGAGAGAGAGAGAGAGAGAGAGAGAGAGAGAGAGAGAGAGAGAGAGAGCATGGCCGGTTGCATAAACAGTAATCTATACAATTTGTTTGATAACACAATATCACAGTTTCTGCATACAATCAAAAATATATCAAACAATTATAGGACAAGGCTACATCAATTGTGGTCATAATACAAGTCCCTGAAAGAATGTGTAGGCTACTATGAGCACATAACACTGACTCCACACATGGACTCACTCACTGTCTAATTTGCATATCTGTTTGTATCTGTAGAAAAATGTGGAGAAGAATTCGCACTTGTTGGCATGATGTTGTTGTGAGCTTTTTCTCTGGCTGTGAAGTAACTGAAGATGTTAAATTTGGCCAAATGTGCTGAATGAGAATTGAATGATTTCTTTATTAGTGTGGTGATGCAGGTAGGGAAGTCCACTGAAGAGCAACATTATAGAGCATCTTCTAACGTTTACACGTCTGAGCGCACACAGGGGCATGTGGGGGTGAGGAGGGAGGGGAGCCTTAATTAACAACTCTAATTGAGGCTGGTGTCTCTGCACAGCATCTCTGGTCTGCTGCTGTCCCTAAACAAGGCTTTCATTCACATTAATTCATCTTATACCCGTGGACTACTTCCAGTCCATCATGTCAACACACACAGCGCTGATACATTGCTGTGTAGCAGAGCTGATGTTGTCCTATTGCATAAGTTTGATGACCCTGCTCAGCTCCCTCAGGGTCAATGCATTTATAAACGAGACGCCTATGTTTAATGTGGTTGCGTGTCCATGATGTGCTCTTTACACCCCTTGAGGCTGATTGAAAGGCCTTTAACCTTAAGCTTTAACACTATTATCCTTGCCTGCCACCGTCTTCCCAGATACCCGTATGTGTGTTTAGCTAGAGGACGCTGCTCCGAGCTGCTCATTTCATTTCACCAGTTGATTTCAGCCCCCTTCTCAATAGCATACAATGCTCCTATGTGGCGTGGCGTAAAATCCCTCTCTTGAAGCCTTTTATTTACACTCATCCCGACTTTTAGAGGTCCCCGGTGCTCTTTCTCTCCTTCTCTGTATTAGACCAATATACCATCAGTCATTCATCACCATGACGTGGCACACATTTTCTGATTATGCCGGCAAAGCGTGACCGAAAGGCATGGTGAGATGGAAAGTGACCCCCCCTCCCTCGTTCATCAGCATCAAGTCGACATTTTCCCCTAAAACATAATTTATGCCAGCAGATTCTCTAATTGTGTCTTAAGGAAACAGCAGAAAGTAGAAACTCCTCCCAACTGATCCCTCTTTGTGAGTGTGTGTGTGCGTGCACGCGCGCGTGTGAGGTTAAAAAATTGTTTAGCTGGAGGTCGATTGTTTAACTGAAGTGCTTTCCTATTGTCTATGCGTGTACGTGTCCCTGCGTGTGAGCGCGTGTGTGTGTGTGACCAGGAGCTCTGTGACACGCAGGGGGACAACAAAGGAAGAGGTCTCGCGCCCCGCCGCCCATTCATCCCTTTCTCTTGCGAAGTAATTCCCATTGATTCTTATTGAACGGCGAGTCGCGAGCCCCTCGGGGGAGAAACCGTGTGATTTGTGAAGGGTCGCGAGGACAAGACACGCCCCTCCTCGAGCCCCAGCCATCTGCTCACCAAACACCACAACACCAACCAACTACCAAATGTCTTCCCTCATCTCTATCTCGCTATGGAGTCTCTTCATGTCTCACCTTTGTATCCCTTTATTCTTGCTCCTCACTCTATTAATCTGTTTCTCACATCTCTATGTCCTTCCTCCACCTCTTCCCCTTTTATTTCTCTCTGCAGTCTCTGATTAACAGGCCAAATGCCTTCATAGAGTAAAGCTACTAGTTGCTTGATGGGACCCTGTGCCAAATCACAGTGGAGGCATGCAATGAGTATGAGGTGGCCACAGGCCATATGGCCAGTGTGTGCGTGTGTGTGTGTGTGTGTGTGTGTGTGTGTGTGTGTGTGTGTGTGTATGTGTGTGTGTGTGTGTGTGTGTGTGTGTGTGCCAAGAAATGGATGGATGGCCGTCGTGGGAACCGCCACAATATCGCCATCACACCAACTACCCATACACACACACACACACACACACACACACACACACACACACACACACACACACACACACACACACACACACACACACACACACACACAATGTTGCAGCATGGTAGCCTTTGGCCTATAGTTAGTTATAAAAATTAGAGCTCACAGGGACTCTGGATCATTCAATTTAAGCCAGAACAAATGTAACTCCATCTATGTTGCTTGGGTTCCCACATGCACAACGGCAATACTAGTTTTAATCAGCTGGGGTGCTGACTGAGATATTTAATTTGTGCACAGGCTGAAAGGGTTTAAGGGCGACTGAATAGAGCCTGATATTCAATTAGACAAGTGTTTTACATTCCTGTGCTGCTATGTTATTTCATTAGTCTGATTCATTGCATGCATTATGTATTTGTTCCATCACATTGTGTTGATAGATGGATGGATGGATGGATGGATAGATGGATGGATGGATAGATAGATAGATAGATAGATGGATGGATGGATGGATGGCTGGATGGATGGATAGATAGATAGATAAATAGATGGATGGATGGATGCATAGATAGATAGATAGATAGATAGATAGATAGATAGATAGATAGATAGATAGATAGATAGATAGATAGATAGATAGATAGATAGATAGATGGATGGATGGATGGATAGATAGATAAATAGATGGATGGATGGATGCATAGATAGATAGATAGATAGATAGATAGATAGATAGATAGATAGATAGATAGATAGATGGATGGATGGATGGATGGATGGATAGATAGATAAATAGATGGATGGATGCATAGATAGATAGATAGATAGATAGATAGATAGATAGATAGATAGATAGATAGATAGATAGATAGATAGATAGATAGATGGATAGATAGATAAATAGATGGATGGATGGATGCATAGATAGATAGATAGATAGATAGATAGATAGATAGATAGATAGATAGATAGATAGATAGATAAAGGTGAGGATCATTGCTGCGCTGATTATAATGATAAAGGAAGGGTCGTGTGCCCAGGCCGCTAAGACCCCACCAGCAACAACACTGTGAAATCAGAAACTCAAGCCTTATGTGTCCCCTCCCAATCTGAGCCACAAAGACCTGAGGACGCCTACCATCCTAGTCAGGAATGTAGCATCTTACACCACCTGTTAGCCTCAATGTGTGACACAAACTTGTAGTACACCTGTGTTACAGTACATATATGATATACTGACAGATATAGGAAAGACAGGTAGTCCGTTTAGTGAGAAAATATGTAACTGTATTGAGATTGTGTAATATTAGTTCAATATTTTCAACTTTCCTCTTAAATGTTGCAATACCTTCATTATCAGACAAGAATACTTTTTTCCTCTTTGACATCACATTTTATTTATGTTTCACACATATGCGTGTTTCTTTAAGTTTTTGTTAATCTATGAGGAAAGCTGAGACCATCTTTCATCAAACATTTTGATAATTGATTAATCATTCAAGTCATTTAGAAAGCAAAATTGCCAAACATCACGCAGTTCTAGCATCTGCAATGTGAGGATTTGCTGTTTTTCTTTGTCTTTTGTCATTCAAATCAAATTATTTTGCATTTTTAGATTGTTGGTCAGACAAAATGTGCAATTTCAAGACATAAGTAAATTTTTTGAGAAAAGGATTTGTTGAAAATAAGCATTAGTTGCAGTTGTGCCATTGAGTGAAATAATACAATATTTTGTTTTATGGCTATACCATTACATTAAATGTTGAATTTCAAGATATTTGGTAGTTTGACATGTTTTCCCTCTATAGAACATTTGCTGTTTTTGATTAGACCTTAAACAACGTTCTGTAGTTTTGGACAACGCTTGGTTATAAAACATAAATATGTAATGATGAAACATATTTGTGTTGATGACTTTTGGTTGTCACAGTTTAAGTCTTGCTACACTATGACATTTAATGTATAATGTTTAACAGCCTTAAAACAAGCAAACAAACAAACAAAAAACGTTTGAACAAATCGCACACTGCCTGCTGCCTGAGATCCCTGCCCTGCGGCCCCCTGGGGGTCCTTGGCCTTTAGTTTGAGAACCAGTGGCCTCCAGCAGCAGGATTAGCCAGGCCAGCTGCCCAGAGAGACCCTGGGCCCTGGACGCTGACACCAGGCCTGACCCCTGGGTGGCTACTATCAGGGACACTGAGGGGATTTGGACAGGACTTGGTGTGTGTGTGTGTGTGTGTGTGTGTGTGTGTGTGTGTGTGTTGTTCATTCAGTTGGACAACTGTTGAGCCAGTGCAGATTTGTGCAGAGGTGTTCTTTGTATGTATGTGTGTGCATGCTTGTATGGTCAATTCTTTCCGGGGGTTAACTGCTGGGAGGGTGAGGGGGGCTGTCGTGTGCTCCTGGAACATCTGCCTCTGTTTCTCCTGAGTCAAGCCTTGGCCAGGCGTGGGGGAGGCAATAGGGGGGAGGAGCTCAAAGAAGAAGAGATGGAAGGGAAGAAGGAAGAGTAAGTGTAGGAGGAGAAGGAAGTTGAATTAGATTAAATGTGAATAGGCAACAAAAACAAAGCCTTTTAATTTTGGCTGAAATTAGGACGCAGTATAAACCTCTGTGTTTACATATAGAGGATATACACAAGGGCATGAATAACAAGCATGTCTGTATGTGTACAGATCCAGGTATATTGTGTGTATGTTTTTCATGTGCAGGTTATAAAAACAGACTTTTCCCAGGAGCAATAACTCTGAGCCTAGTCCTAATCAAACCAAGACTAAACAGTGTGTGCGCTTGTTGGGGCACATTATACTATATCAACTTGATCAAATTAGAGGAAAAGCTACATTTTCATTTTTTATATACAGCTCATTATCCTGATTCCAGACTTCTGAGTTGTCACCCACCTATGATCTTCTCAGCAAGTTAAATATGGTGAAAACAAAATGGCCATTCCACAAAGATTGCCACAATATATGCAACTTGCAATTCCCAAACCATGTCAATACAGTACAAACGTCCCCATACAGAGCTCATAAGACAACTCACTAGCTGAAGTGAAACCCACATGATATTCTATCACAGTCCACCTGCAATTAATGTTTACTGTCATTCCTTCTCTGCTCCGTACACCAGTTCAGTACAGAGTAGCAACTTTATGAGACCACTTCAAACTGTATAAAACACGGTGTGCTTGTTTGTGATATAAAGCTATTGTCATCTGTTCTCTCTGTTCTGCGCTGTTTTGTTTTGTGTGGCTATATACACCTTTGTTTGTGTTATGTTGATGTGCATTGTCTCTTGTTGTTTACATTTAAAATAAAATAGCAATTCAGTGTAATTGCCAGGCTATCAACTTGGATCCAAACCTGAGAAATTACCTGATGTTCTACAGCTCAACAGCTTTGAACATGCGACTTCAAGACAAGTGGGCCAAGTTTAGAATAGGTAAAGCAGCTGTTTGTTCAACATCTGCACAGGTCTAGAGCCCGGTTTCCTAAAAATGTCTTCAAGGCTGAGAGCATCCTAACCTATAGACTTAAAATTAAGTTACCATCATTATTGCCACAGGTGTTTTGGGTAACAGATTCCCAAACCACTGGCTAAGTTATATTTAAAATAACCTATATGTGGTCTTCACAAGTCCAGTGGCCATAACCATCCAGTGCAATCATGGGGGGCAGATTTACAACACAGCTCCTCCCTCCTTGAAGATCAGTTGACTGGAAGGGGTGGATTGTCCTCCCAGTCCACAGAGCATCTGGCTGAGGAACGACAGATGCTGACAGCTGGACTGACATCCAGCATATGTCCCATTCTTTATTCCTGTTCCACTCAAACAATAGAGTGGAAGGGACGGGGGTGCTTTGTGTTGAGAAGGTAGACCTAATAGCTTGTGACTCCAGAAAAGAGCCCCCATTCTTCAGGAGAGGCTGGGGAGCAATTAGCCTGTCTCTGATCCTAGCCTGGGGAGTTATTATTGGTGGACTGAGCCCACAAAACCCTCAATGGTCTATTCTCATTCATGCCACATTAAGATGTTTATTTTTTCATTACAGCACCAGTATAATGATGATCTAAGTAGTTGTCCAAAGTGTGCCTCATGGATAGATTTTTGGTTTGCATAGTGTTTTATATTTGGATTAATCAAACAGATAATTCAATGTGTGTACTACTGCATTGCAGACGGTGGGTCCTGTACCACGCTGAGCACGTGTGCTTTGTTTTGTAACGTGATGACGCCACGCGTAGAATATGGGAAGGCATTCCCAAGTAAACACAACACGGATCCTGCCCATGTAGGCTACACCAAGATTTGAAAGTAAGTCTTTGCTATGTGGAGCACTACTGTGGGGTGAAATGGTTCACACACATAACTGTAGACGAGTTGGTTAGTAGATCAAAGAAACGCAGCAGCCTCGCGATAAATACGTGAATCGGCAGGAAGCCGAGCTAACCTTTAGCATTCAGGTCTACTTTCACTGAGCCCTGAACGGAATCACTGTCACGTGATGTTTACCGTCTCGTAGTGACGTGAACCCGAAACAGTCTCATTAGTTAAATACTTAAAACATAAGATGTTGCGAACACAGTCCAATAAACCGGGAGTACTTGTAGCATTTTGTTTAGGTTACGTTAAACGTTACCAATGCTGTCACTCTGTTTCTTCTCTGCAGGAATGGGTGTGAAAGGTCTTCAGTGCTTTATGGACAGTTGCTGCCCAGAAGCCTGTGTGACTGTGTGTCTGAGGGAACTGGCCAGACAACACGTTACCAAACGCCAGCAAGGCTGCACAAGCACAGCTAACACTACCAGTTGAGTTCATGTCGGTGTGCACGTGCTGAATGTCTCTGAAATCGGATTCAGTCTTTTCAGCTTCACTTATGTTTAGTCAGGGATGATGTAGTGGCAATCTTGTCTCTGTCCGGTAATCCCTATTACCACTACCGTTACAGTCTGTGTGTGGGCAATGAGCTTGACGCGGAATGAATCTTCAGAGGCAGTAACTCCATTGTAAAAGTTTACTCAACAAAGAAAAGATACAAGAATAATTCAGTGCTCAACTTGGCACAACGGTCAAAAAACTGTCTTGCTCCGCAGACTGATTAACCTCAACTGAGGCATATAGGCTATGACTAGTCAGTAACGTAACTTAAAGGAGCATTTCAATACACTTTTATAAATCACTAAACACATCTTATCAAAGTCTATTATGGCTCTTATAGATGATATTAGTAAATTAAATACAACAACAATGTCAGGCTTTTACATGTGCTGCTTCATAAAACCAATGCAAGTATGTTTACTACTTGTTGTATTTAGTGAGAAGACAAGTCTCTCTCGACTGGGCAATGAGCCAAAAACTGTAACAAAATTATAATTTCCCAAAGGCGTTAACGTTTCAGTTTGGGCTTGTTCAATATTTATAACACAATATTAGTGAAAGCATTCATGTGTTAGTCCAGTATCTCTAATTACCATTAACACTGCTGTTCACAATTTCATACATAGACTTAGATTCAGTGATGCCAGTAGTTTGAAAGTTGAGAGAAGTGTTATCAGGAAGATCAGACAAGCCTAGCAGTCTGAATGACTGGCTTTGATAATCTTAATAAGTTTGATAAACTTTGTATTCCAAAAGATTAAAACAACAGTAAACTTGATTATTGGGAATCTGTCTTTTCTTAGAATATGTTAGCATGCAGGCCAGTTTGATTATTTACTACATTTATGTTTTCACTCTTATTTAGGCCCCACACTTGTTGTGGATGGTATGGCATGCTTGCGTCACTGGTACTCATGTAAGGACTGGGTGTGTGGGGGGCAGTGGAGGGAGTACATGGATGTGCTGAAGGGCTGGGTCGAGGCCTTCACATCAGCAGGCATCAGACTGGTCTTCTTCTTTGATGGAGTGGTGGAAGAGCAAAAGAGACAAGTGTGGGTGAGGATAGAAAATAACTGTGAACTTGTGTTCAAATATATTAAACTTGAATATGTTGAAAGTCAAATTGTCCCTTATACTTATTCCAGATAATCCGACAGGGGGTTATTATTGTAATTTTTGTTATTTTTATGTCTTATCACATTGGTATACTGTACAACAACGCAGGATATATTTAACATATAGCTGAACATTTAAATAAAACAGATTTAGAATAAATCCACTACTTTCTTTAACAGATTATTTTGAGCACTAGATGTTTATAATGTCAAAGTATTTAGATGACATAAACATGATATATTAAACGTCTTTGACATTGAAATATGAACTTGCAGAGCCTGTAGTTTTCTCAACTGATCAACTCTCTGTATACAACATCGTCTCCTGTCCACAGGTGAAGAGGAGACGTAGAGTGAACAGGGAGATTTCTAAAATGTTTCGTCACATGAAGGCATATGGAAAGCAGCCTGGTAGAGAGCTCTTCTGTCTGCCTTCTGGTCTGGCAACATTCACATGCTTTGCTCTCAGGTCAGTATTTACAAGACTGGTTGCAACGCAGTAAGCCTCTTGTACAGAATGTATACGCTGTGATAATAAAGTGAATCCTGTATATTATAGAATATGCATCATTGGATGGGTTTGAACTGATATCCAATCGTATTTCTTGTTATTTCGGTTTATTATTCTGCATTATTGTCTCTGTAGTTTGATATTATTTTCTTATTGCAGATTGTATTGTTGTTTCCAGGTCACTGGGTCAGGAAGTCTTTTGCTCAGTGCAGGAGGCTGACTACGAGATTGCCAGTTATGCTCGTCAGCATGGCAGTATGGGCATTCTGGGACAGGACTCAGACTTTCTCATATATGACAGGTTTGTTAAAAACAAAATTTGTTTTTACAATTTGGCACTTTGTTAGATAAAAAAAAAAAAACTTGGCTGCAGAAAACTTGCACTACACTACCTACTGGACAGTTACATGTTGATAATAGATTCTGTGACTTAATGTTGTTGATAAGTCTGTGACGTGGTTTTATATTTAAGTGCTCCCTACTTGTCTGTGGCAAAGCTGCGGATGGACAGCCTCACCACGGTCATGTACGACCGACATCGGCTCTGCCAAATCATTGGGCTGACAGTTACCCAGCTACCACTGCTGGCTTGTTTCCTAGGGAACGATGTGGTGTCAGAGGAGAAGATGCAGCACATCAGGAACAACGCCATGGCAACATACAGGTATCTGGGGTTTTACATTGTGGTATTTTCCAAGCCAGACTAATCTCGATTAGGCATTTGACTCAGTTAAAGTGTAGATGAGGATGTTACATGACAACAGTATTATTGTTTCTCAGGACAAACAATCCCACGACACTGTCTGGTGCTCCTCAGGGGCAGAAGGTGCTAGCTGTATCCCACCTTGTGAGCTTCTTGTGGGGAAAAGAGGAGCAAGAGGCTGAGCTTATTCCTCAGTCGCTGGATCTGTCAGCTCCTCACAGAGAGCTATTGAAGAGGGGGGTTCGCTCTTACTTGCTGCCTGGACACAAAGCTTTTCCCCGAGGGGACACCTCTGCACAATCCTTTGCCTTTGAGAAACATGTTAGTCCAGAAATATTAAAGGTATGTTCTGTACCTCATTATGTCTTTTCTGTATTGAGAGTACCAAATGTCACATTGACTTGCTATGTTTTACTTTGTTGTCTTCCCCAGGCCTGTAGAGAGAAGCATGTAGCAACAGAGGGTTTCATGGTTTACAGTGTTGTGTGTCAGGGAGTCATTGAATGTAGCAACACTCTGGAGGATGAGGAGAATGCTGAATTGCTGCCTCAGGCCCTTGTCTATAAGCCCTGCAGACAGCGCATCTATGGGCTGCTGCTGCTGCATGGCCATGATGGTAGGACAGTTAACTTACCGGATGTCATAACCATACAGACACACATGCACTCTGGCAAAAACATGCATACAGTCAGAAGACCAAATACCTAAGTATAAAGTCACCAACAGATAAATGCCCATCTGAAGGTAGACACCCACACATTTGCTGAAGAGAGTAGTAGTTAAGAGGAGTTGTTTAAAAATAAAGACTAGAAAGCTTTTTTGTCTCCTCCATACAATGGCACGAAGTCAGTCCAAGTCTAACCATGACGATGCCTGTTTTCAGGCAGCAGTGTCGAACTTCCAGCAATCAGGGAATGGTTTGTCTATCCTGTAAACCCTCTGAAGGAACCTGAGGTAGTCCATCCTGTCCCAATCAGTCTCCCATGTACGTACCTGCTCCTTTCCTCATTTGCTCTTCTCTGTATTTATTGGCAGCTGTTTATAGACAAAAACTGTTTTGAATCTACTTATGCCAGTTGATGTTAATTAGGAGAATTAGGAGATGAGTTTTTTTTTCTTTGCAATATTGATGATGTTATTAGAAGTTTTATAAACTTCTAATAAGCAACAAAACAACAACAAAGGGGTAATTTGGTCATATAACATGTTTTAATGTTTCCTAGGAATGATCTTTTAATTATCTGTAGACTAACCTCATAGGCATCGCTGGCCATCAGAATTATTTTTGAAAGGTTGCATCTGGTTATGTTTGAAAGTAAAACAAAAATAAATTGTCTGCTTTCATGCAGTTTTGTTTCCATCCCAAGCAAAGTCCCACAGTATTTTGTCTATGTCTGAATGTGTAGATGATCTGCCCAGTCTGGACTTGTTATGGTTCGGCATTGGTCCTGAAGTTTCTACACTTCGCGTGATGTCCTTCCTTTCAATCTTTGATTGCCAGGAGTTCTCCGACTTGTATGGAGATATTGAAGACTTTCTCCTGGCTACTCTCTGCCTCGTCACTTACATTGTCCTCCAGGTATTGTCAACTCTTTCTTGTTTCTTTGATTCAGTGGATGATGAAAATAAATGTAACCGAAGTTGTTAGCCAATGCTGAGGAGAGTATTTATTGATAGTGAATTAGACAAGAAAAGGTGAAACACTTTGTCTACCAACATAGAACCCTCTGGAAAAGGGAAACAGAAAACTCCAATCAAAGACTTGTACAAGCAGTCCAATGATGTAATTATCAACCAGGATGTATATACAACAACCAATGGGAAATGGTATGTAATTTAATGATAAATAATGTATTTGTAACTTTGTTAAATTTTTCGAGTTGAAAATACCTGTAAGTGACTTTTTTTTAATGATAATCTAGTATTCCACTCCAACCGTTTCTTGAGTCATGTTGGGTGTCCCAGGTGCAGAAAACATAAAAACATCATTAGTGATGGTACTTCACTGTGATTGATGCGACTGTTTTGGTTTTCACTGGTCAGACGGCATGGTTGGCTTTAGCATTCAATAAATAAGTTAAGCTGTTAAATGAAGCCGTTGAGCACAATAGCGTCAGTTTGTAATTAGGCATATAAAACAGCTTTTGATTTGGGATTTACTACTATAACATATAGACAACAATTATTCTGCTCTTTTGTCAACTTGTGATTTTAAGTTAAACATCACTTGTTGGTGGTTTGTTATGTGTTGTTTTGTCTTGACTTAATGGTAACTACTATCACCCACCGAGTGCCCAGTTTAGCCACAGACACTGGTCTTTGTAACTCTAGCTCTGACGTCAACAGCTGCTCTGATAACCACCCAGAGGCTTTGAATATCTTAAGAGCCATTTCTTAATTTTCTTTGCTTCAATTGTGTCCTTATTTTGGTTGTAAATATTAAACCATAAACATGTGTGCTGTTTGTAATCCTGTTATAATGCCTTGTTTTTTAATTCTTCCAACAGGTCACATTTCAAAGCATATGAAAAAAGCAGAGATTTGTGATTTTGGTTTGCACATTTTGCATTGACGTCATCTTATTGAGCTTTAACACAACAGAGATTACAGGATCATCTGGATAAAGGTGCATGCGTCATTTTGCAGAAGCTAAAAACAAAAATTTACTCTGTAGATTCATTTATCAGCTCTGTAACAAACAAATCTGACACAAGAGATTTGACCTGCTTTGCATTTTTCAAAACAATGGTTAAATTTAAACATCTTTGAATCACAATGTGTAAATTATGTTAGTTAAATTTCGTCCATAAAATTGTCGGACTCGTGGTGGACAGTAAAAACAAATCAAATTTAATGACAAAGAATAAGAGATTGTATTTTTACTTTTAGTACAGTACATTTGCATGCAGTATACATTCAATAGGGACATACAAGTTCATCATAGCATTGCACCTTGAACTTTGACCCTCTTTCTCATATATCTACTGCACAAAGGATTGTGGGTCAGAGTAGCAATAAAAAGCATTCTGGCTTCCATACTGCAAAATAAGTCTCGATGTAGTATGACATCCTGCTATTTTGGAGTACAGCATTTAACATACTATGTATTAGACAAACAAAATATTTTTCTGCTATACAAAATAGTTTGTTAGTATGGGTATTATTACCCACAATGCAACTTGCTCGCTGACTGTTCAGTCGAAGATTCGGGTGCATTATGCTAATAGCTGCTAATGTAGCCCTAGTCCATGGATATGGAAGTTCCTGGTTATTTAATACTCTAAAGTCAATATCTTTGCTTCATCCACCACTGAGCAACTTCTATAGGCATGAACGGCTGTTTTCTGTTTTCTCAATTCATCCATAATGTAGCTTTCAGCGTTGACGAGTGAGCTGCAAAGGTCTGGCAAGATCTTTTCTTTTTAACGCCACACCCCCATCCTGTAATTTGTAGTCTTCAGCCCCAACCAAAGCTGACTCAAGTGACATCATTTGAGGCTTTACACAGTCCCTTCTGGAGCCACCAAAAGCTTTATACAACAGAAAAACAACAATTGTAGCAAAAGTCAAACATACGATTGGTGAAGTTTTAACAAACAAGCTAAATGAGGATATTGACCTCACACCTTTGTAAGTTTGACCAATCTTTACAATAAAGTTGTACCCAACAGCTCTCTCTTCAGATAGACAGTCGAACGCTTCAGAGACTCAAAGGTCAGATCCAGATTTTGGGCATCGCAGACGGATCATTTAGATGGATGAAGGACCAACAAACAGACAGAAGAGCAGCTTGTTAGACGGCCCATTAGATGAGGAGTCAGGCTGACAGACAACAGTAGCTGTTGTTGTCTGATCACTGCTGCATTCACATTCCCTCGTCACTCATCAATTTAAATAGCTTCAGAGTTTGTTTGTTTTGTACACACAGCTGGGCAGCCTTGTTTCTGCTTTCACCCTTTTTTCCTCTCTGTTGAATTGTTGTACAGAGAGCAGACAAAACAAACTGACCCACACAAAAGACATACGTGGATGGGATTGAGTTGACTAACCATATATTGTCCACTGTGCATCTGTTCTATGTTTTCAGGTACAAACTTTGTCTCAAGAGGACGTGGATGCTTACCTGAGTCAGGCTGTGTGTCTGAGACTAAAATCCTCTGATGAGCTTCAACAGATCAAGGTCAGTTAACGCAAACGTACCATGAATGTATAAATGGTCCACTCGTTTTGATTTTCAACCATTACTAGACACATCAGATCAGTTTTCTGATTTTCACTCACTCAGTTGGTGCACACTAAAGTTGGTTGTTTTTCCTGCTGCAGAAGACAATGTCTTTACCTAACAATGTCTTCTGCAGTTTACAGTAAACAAAGTCATTCTGTGGCAAACACAGCCCCAAAAATGTTTCCAGTTCTAGAAAGTCAGAAGAAAAATTGGGAGAAAACCCAAATAAGTTGCTGATTGTAAACAAACAACAACAAAAAAACAATGATGGTTAAACTGCAGTGTGGTTGTACTGAAAATGTAAATTTTTGTATCATAGGTTATAAAAAAAAGAAAACATCAAATGTTTACCAAGTTCAAATTCTAAATGCATACATTTATTGATTCTTTGTTAATTTATGTATTTCTGAACAAATAAAACCCCCAAAAATTGAATACGTATATAGTTTTGCAGACACAACCTGAAAGCTGATGGTTTGATCTGATATCACTGTCACATCTGAAGCAGCTGTACTTCAAGTTGCACTTGTTATAGCTAATAATCAAATGATGAGAAATCTGTGCAATTTTTTTATCAGTGAGTTAAATAATAAGACTCACAGCTTCTCTGTCATCACATTGTTACATCGCAGTATTTTAAATAACATTCTGGTGATGTATTAAAGTACAAATTAAAACTGATGTGTGAAACTCGGATCTGAGCAGAAATTCTGATGCCCAGCGATGAAAAAACATGGCCCATAATGGCCCAAAAAACAATTTTTACAATCAACTAAGTTGTTGTAACGAAACAATGAATTTGAATTAGTCACTTTGGGATTCAGAAACTTGTAATAGGCTTTTTCACAATATTTACGAAGTGGTCGTATAACAATAAGAATAATTGATAAACTGATTGAAAATGCCAAGACTCAATGATTGCAGTCTTAATCTAGACAGAAGTGTCAATATAATCAGCGAGGCAGCATTATTACTTCTGTCTCCTCACGGCCTTCAGTGAGCTCGGTGGATCTGACTCATGCGCTGTTTGCTGCCTTGTTGTATCCCCATTTATTTTTACTGCTTAATTACCATACTTATGTCAAGTAATTTGTATTTTTGCTGCTTGTCTGTTTTCTACACAATAATTAGAGCTGGGCGTTGATTTGAATATGCTGTCTGGGAGAGGTTCAAGGCTGCAGCAGGGGGGTTAACTGAGTGACTAGTATGGATTAACTACACACACACACACACACACACACACACACACACACACACACACACACACACACACACACACACACACACACACACACACACACACACAAATATTTGAAAACCTCTATATTTTTTCAAAGCACATCCCAAAAAGCTAAACAAAAATTTGAAAAGCGTGTGTTCAGCTGACTGAAAATGACTCACACCATATGTGTGTGTGTAGGGGAAAGGGGTTGTGGGTAGGTTTTGAGATTGTTGGTGCGTCGGTTACGTTTCAACATTCTTCCCCAGGGGACTGTGATTGTGGCGTGTGTGTGTGTGTGTGTGTGTGTGTGTGTGTGTGTGTGTGTGTGTGTGTGCTGGCGACAGTCGCCTGTCTGTCCTGGCTGACGCTCACCACATGGAGCTATTTACACCAAGCACACTCTGCCCGCTGGACACACACACACACACACACACACACACACGTTTCTGTCTTTGTCTCTCTCACTTCTCATGTTCTTCTACATTACGCTCTCGACCTTTTTTTCTTTTTTTCAGTCTCTCTTCACGTTGCTCTTTATCTCTTTTTTTCTCTCCCTCTCTTTTCATGTCGGTGTGTTTGTGTGCGCCTTCAGGCTCTTGTGTCTCTGTCCAGTGGTTCATTGTTTTCAGAAGGTAAAGCTGTGTTTGACTGGTAGCAGGTGGCAGACATGGGTGTGTGTGTGTGTGTGTGTGTGTGTGTGTGTGTGTGTGTGTGTGTTTGTGTGTGTGGACACGTAATCACTGTTATCAGTGCTATCTACCAGAGGACAGGTGAGAGCAGAAAGAACGCACACACATACTGAGAACATCTGCCTGGTGTTGTCACACTCTTCTTCTACTTCTTCTTCATCCCCCTAGTCTTCTTTTGCTTTATTGTCCTGTTCCAGTTTCTTATTTCCACCCACTCTGTTTCTCTTTTTTATGTTTTTTGTCAGCCAGCAACATAATCTTCTTCCTATTTTTCCTTTAATGGGTCAACTGAAACCATCCTAACTAAATCCATTGTAAAAGAAAACAATAAAAAAAACATTCCTAGCATCAGCAATTATTTTGCCGAAACATAAAATATCCGGTGTGGCGTGCTGGCTGTCTGGCATTCACCTTCCCCCCTCTTGTCTCATCAGTCAAACTTGCAAGAATTCATAGTGTCAATCATCAAATAATTTAATAAGAAATGTCTTAGGCCTCATTCAAAGGCCACATATACTGCTTCATTTTACTTTCATATAAGTGTGAGATGCTGTTGCAGTGAACAAATCTATGCAAAGAAGTTTCACAGTGAAATGTGGAAATCAGATCAGCCAATCACTTTCAACTAGCTAGCTAGGTAGCTAGTGACAGTGAAGTGGGTGGTCTGAGTCATATACAATTGTGTGATTTATGTGTTCGGCTTGAGCAGATGAGGTTGTGCAAATTGGGGTTCAATTCATCAATTAGTTTAGCAGCTGTGAGTAAAATGTTAAGAAATTTGTTTCGGGTGGTGACACTACGCATATTGAAGAAACAGATGGCTCTTTGAGGCAATCGCTGTTTAAATGATGCTCGGTCTCTCTCCACGTAGGGTGGCCTGATCGTCTGTGTGCTCAGTGGTGAGACTTCACCTGTGTGTTGAAGTCAGGTAGGGCCTGCTTGCAGCTCAAAAAAGAGTCACTGCAGGCAGGCTGATACTCCAAAGTATCAAGCCTCATGATGAAGATGTACTTTTTTATTTTTTTCAGCTACCTGTCCTGTCCAGTCGTGCGGTGCAGCTGGGATCTCTCTACGTCCGAGGATTGAGCAACCTGCTGGGTGCGAACTGTGCCAGCGGCTGCCCGCTGCCCAACGACGCCCTTATGCCTTGGCACAGCTTCGATGGACGGCTGTTTCACTCAAAGTACCTGCTAGCACATAGCGGCACAGAGAAGACTGTGCTGCTGGACAGCGATGTGAGTGGAGGCAGAAAAACAAGGTGTTTGTGTGTGTGTGTGTGTGTGTGTGTGTGTGTGTGTGTGTGTGTGTGTGTGTGTGTGTGTGTGTGTATGTGTGTGTGTGTGTGTATGTGTGTGAGTGTGGCATGCTTTTAAGGAGAGAAAAAAGTTATCTTCTGTTACAACTGCTTGTTTGGTGTTTTTGTATTATTTTCTAACAGAATAATTGAGACAAGTGTGACAAAAGTGTTATTGTCTGCTTTTCTCTCCAGCCGTCCTGTTTGTCTCTGTTTCTCCGCCTGAGAGAGAGCCTTACAGAAACTTGCAGGAAGCGAGGCAGAGTCCTGCAGTCCAGACCCTATGCACCAGAACAAGGTCATAGAATCACACCAGGACCCAGATACAGAGAACGTCATGCAGGTGAGGTGTATTGATGCCTTTCACAGATTGTTTCCAGTGCAGTAATTTACAATATTATCCAGATAATTATTAAAATATGCATACAACGCTAAAGACACACATCTTTTTTTGTGATTTGCTTTTTAGTGAGAATCAAACAAACTTAAGTGAGGTCATCATAAACCATAAGGTCCCCATGCATATTTATTGATGATATTAATGATTATCCTGATAATGGATTTCTCCCGATTTGTGAGTTTTTAATCACGATCAGCTATAAAATCTTACATTGTAATTTAATGCCTATCATGTTTTCTCCTTTACTCTGACTCAACTCTTTCAGTGAATGTTGGTTCTCTGTTTTTTCGTGTAACATAAATATGTTTCTATTTTGACTAAAACTCTCTGGAAAAAGATATTTTGATGTTGACCATCATGGTTAAATAAAGGTCAGAGAGACAAAAACGTTTTGACCTGAATTAAGAAATGTTATGGTGTTTCTGGGACGCCCTGGTGGCCTAGTGGTTAAGATGCATACCCTATAACCACAAGGCCTTGGTGCAAATCTGGCTGGGGACCGTTGTGGCATCACATTCCTCTTTGTCTTCCTGGGTTTCCTTTTTTTATTGTAAAGTTTACAATAAATATGCAAATATTACCCCCAAAACATTGTAAAAGTGTTGTTATGACAGCTAAGACTTTATGTCTAATCGCTGTTCAAAGTACAAAGACGTAAAGGGACCTCCAGTGATCCGTGTGGTAGAAACACATATATGTGGCTCATATGAAAAACTGATAAAAAAAACTCCTGGAGCCAAACAGAGTAGCAGCATTTTAATCTGACAGTTCATCTGTGGTTGTAGTTTTCTGGTGCCCATCACTGAACCACATTACCCAGAGGGCCTCGCTGTAATGAGTTCCATGTGTGCTGCAGCCTTAATGCATACCAGCATGCGCTCGTACACACACACACACACACACGAGCGCACACACACACACACACACACACACATGCACGCTTGGATTCGAGACTTTGCCTTGTCAGTGCACCAGTAATAGTAGGTTTCTGTTTATAGGCTGAGAGAGCTCTATTTTAAGACACACAACAAGGCTGACTGATTATAGACCTCTCTTCTGTCTCTCCCCTTCCCCTCAGTCGTTCCCCTCTGTCTAACTCCTCAATCTTTTTATTTTTATTTTACTGTTTTCTTCATCCTCTCTTTTCCTCATTGCTCACTGTTGTTCTATTTCTGGTGCTGCATTCAGAGCCTTAGCATTCTCCAGCCGCCTTTCCATATAATTATACACAGATTTTCAAACATATTCACCCTCTTAGACACCTACAACTTGAATTGTGATAAGGCATTTACACACCAGCGGCGTGACAAATACATTACATGAAAATACTATTATTATATAATATTATTTATATCTAAAAGCTATTCTCATATTACCAATACTATTCATAACAGCGGCAATGCGAATTTGCGACTGCACTTTTTCAATAAAATCTTTGAAGAGATTCACGCCGACAAAGGATCAACGACTGGTAGCTATTGTAAGCTATCTTATTCTTGAGTCTTGTTTTAGTAAAATGCTCTGAATTAATTTAATGTCTCTCTGGTAAACAGTGACGTAGTGTATATGTCTCGGGTTTTTATTGCGAAAGGTAAGTACTGAAGGAGTGGATCCAGTGTGCGCTTTGAAATGAGTGATAAAGTTTGCTTCCTTGGTTCTGACCAAGGAGCCTCTGTGATGTTATACAATATCGTGATTGATTGGTTGATGCCTTTATCAAACCCTACCACATATGATTTGTGTTCTGTGTGAAAACCCTTATGACAAAAACAGCAGTTTGAAAAGGTAAATTGACATGCAAATTAATCGCATGAAGAAAAAAAACGCTCTTCACTGTAGTGTGCAGACTTTAGGTCAAGTTGAGCTTCCTGTTGGTTCAGGACTCTTATCAGTGTTCAATCTCAGAAGACAACTCAGCAGTAGCTGATGAAATGTGAACCAATAGTTTCTGTTCAACCCTGTGACTAAACCTTTAGCGACTGTTTCTCTGCCTGCCATGTTGTTCCAGTTGTCCAGAATTGCGCCGAACTGTCTGCGTTTTGTCCAAGTCAACCCTTGTTGGTCTCATGAGGATGTTTCTGGTTTTATAGATGGAAGGCTGTACACTCTTTCTACCTCAGTGTTTCATTTCTGCCAGACGCAGACACCAATCATTACTACAGAACTGTGGGGATATGGAGTGTGTGTTTGAGAGCGAGAGACAGAGAGTTTGTGTGTGCGTGAGAGTAGTGGTGGCGCTATGTGGTATCGTTGAGGGCCCAGTTTGGTTTTTGTTTGGAATCAGGCCTGATGTTTAGTCTCCTCAGCAAATATCTCCTCTGCCCGCCTGCCCTTGCAATTACACTCCAACAGTGAATTCAGTGTAGCTGCTCTCCCACATCTCTTCAGTTTATTTCAGATTGTCTCCTATTTGTAGAGTATATTTAATTTGAGCTGAGAGCAGTGTTGTCTCCTGCAATCTATCTTCTGACAGTGTTGATTTTCATTAACACACATTAAACTCTCATCTAACAAAGAAAGAACATATTTTTTTCTAATATTTCTCCCTAATCTTATTTGTCTCCATGTTTTGGTTTTAGTCTGAATCTCCATCTGAGAAACTGAAACTTTTGCAAAAGACATGGCAACCACAGAAACAGTTTTGGTGCTTGTGGCTTGACTGACACATTTATTCATGCGTGGCATGCTTTCATGTTTTTTTTTCTTCTGTACTTTCACATTCAGTGAGTGGATTGATTTGGCCCTTTTGGCAACGTCTAAAATTGGACTTTGTGCTTTATTTCAAGTCTTTTGTAATTAAAATCGGTCACATCTGTCAAAGTTCCTGAATTGAACAGTTCCTCACATGCTTTTCTGAATGCAGATTTTAATGGTGGCTAAACAGGAGTAGGAGAACATTTAGCTTTTTCTTTCTGTTAATTGATTTTGTAACCAAAAGTAGAGCAACAGACATAACACACAACATATGTTTAATCTCAGTTTTTTGTTGTTGTTAGATGATGAGGAGATCTGTAAGCATTCAGTTCCGTGAAACTCTTTTCTGAATAATTTGACTTTCAACACTGGCAGCATTTGTCAGACGTGATGAGTGTGTGTGCCCTCCGTGACATGGCCATGGGTTGTTTTTCTGGCTGTTCTGTGGGTAACCTTGAAATAATTGTGGACAGACTTTAAAAGCTGTGTGTGTGTGTGTGTGTGTGTGTGTGTGTGTGTGTGTGTGTGTGTGTGTGTGTGTGCGTGTGCGTATGCGTGTGTGTGTGACCAAAGACTTGCACACTCTAGACTATGTCGTGCCTCAAGTGCTTTTTTTCACGTGATGGGTAATTTATTCCAGATTTACTAAAATTGTTGAAATCAACAAAACGTATCACTTACCTGTTCCATTAGTCCAGACTCTTAAAATAAAAACTCTAATGTAGGCCAATAATTCAGCAGAAAACTAAAATCAATTGTTTTGATTTTCCCTGCCACAACTTAATTGTTTTAATTCACTCTCATTGGTTTCGGTTGCAGCGACAAAGCCACTGGACACAACCTGCTCAGCACCAAGCAGCTGACAGACGCAGCTAGAGATTAGCTGGCAAGCATAGTGCAGCATTTAGCAACTAAAGAGAGATATTTCTGATATACACGGTTTTAACTCAATGCTAATGTTGCTCTGTAACGACTGGATGTGTAAATAGGTAACAGAAGGATTTTAAATTGCAAACTGTCTTCATCAGTTATTGTAGGATTAAGCACCACATATTTTGGTCAAAGTATTTCTCTTTGTCTTTGTCAGAGCACAGTGTGTTCAGACTTATTGCACATTGTAAGAAAATACGTTTGACTGTCCTTTTTAAATGTTACATTTCTTACTTTCAGGTGGTAATGAGAACTGGAGGGGAAAAGGAGAGACGACAGGAGGCCATGGACATGGAGGAGGATGGAGGGAGAGAGGGGAGGCAAGTGGAGACCCGATTCATTTCAATGCTCAGTCTCATTCTTACGGCCATGATGGAGGACCTCAGAACACAAGCCGTCCTCAAATACAATCCAGAGGTCGATCGTACTACAACAGAGGGAGATACCGGCCGACTTCGAGGTAACATCACTGTGTAACTAGATGTTCCTCTTCTTTTTTTATGTTTCGTCTGTTCTTATCGCCTCTATAATGTCACATTTCATCCTCTTCTCTCCTCTCAGATGGTCACAGCCTCCTGCACCAGGAACATAACTCTGAATAGAGAGGAGAAAAGAAAAGGATTAGAGGGGAGGATTTGAGGAGTTAAGAGGATGGAAGAGATGTGATGAAAGGAGTGAAGGAATCACATTTCTCTGAACAAACTGATTAGTAAATTACCCGTCAGGAATGTTTGTCTAAAGGATGCAGAAAGTAGAGAAATGGGGATTAAGAGATGGCAGAATGAAGAGATTAGGAATCACCATTTCATTTGGATCTTACCTGTTTTGATGTGATGGAGAATGAACAGTTTGGATCAGCAATCGCCAAACAAACACAGAAATGAGCCACTTCAAACATGCACTGAGGTAGATTAATGGTTAATCCCCAAGCCTGTTTTACCTCTTATCTTTGACAATAAAAGAACAGAGGTCTTAAAAGCTGTGCTTGTCCAGTGGTATAATCCTTTTAAAGGCATGGTTTTAACTAGAGAAACAGTAATGCAAGTATCAAATATCAGCTGAAATAGGCCGTCAATGCCGGAGATTTATACACCTCTGTAAGATGATACCAAGAGCCGTTTGTGACATGTCACAAACAAAGTGAGGCAACTTGAGACTTTGCTTTCTTCATGCATTGTCTGTAATGGATACTAATAGAGAAAGAGGTTTATATGTTAAACTGTGTTGTACTGAGTCCTGAGTCAAGTAAACATGACCAAAATGTGACCAAGATTTCAAAATAACATTGAGAGTATTGTGTGTGTGTGTGTGTGTGTGTGTGTGTGTGTGTGTGTGTGTGTGTGTGTGTGTGTGTGTGTGTGTGTGTTGTTGATAATGAATGTATAGCCTTTACAGCTAGGCTGACAGAAGGTCTTCCTGTAGCTCAGTGAATGTCGTAAAACTTACCATAGAGGAAAAGGATGCAGAGAAAGTTCCACAGCCTGATGAGTGTTCTCCTTTCTCCTTTGTGTGTGAGTGTGTGTGTGTGTGCCTATAAGCACATAGCGAAATGTGAGAGTGAATTTCTCAACCTAGGAAACAAATAAGGGGGAATCAGAACATTGATACAGTGATGTGAGACAGTGTTTGGCATGACAGAGTGGAGAGTTACATCAGTTTATTCTCCTGTAATTCAATGATACACTGTTTTTATAAGCCCCCCAGACTTATAAAACCCCTTAGCTTATTTTATGTAATGTGTTACTGTGTTGTGTTGCTTTTTATTGGGAATCTTTGCCTATTTGTAATTGTATGATTACTTACATTCTAAAACAATTAAAAACATCAACATGCATCAATAAACATTGTTGCATGACTCTTTGTTTCCCATAATCTCACGGGAGGTGAGTTAGCTTGTCCCCTAGATTCACAATCGCCACATATTTTTTCCTTTAATGTGACTCCATCATATTTATTCTATACATTATTCCTTATAGGTAGAATGCCAGAGCAATGTGTTGTTTTCACATGTGATGTAAAGTGTCAAACTTTCTCCATATATACAGAGTTAGTGCATGTGTGAAATGGGCTGTTAGTGAATTGAACAACTCATTGATTATTAGTTTTCTAAGGAGATGTGATCAAAGCATCTCCTCCCGGTCTTTCCTCTCAGTCCAGATGCAGCAGAACAAACATCAGAGAGTGTGTTTTTAGGTTTGTAACTGTGGTGAGTGGAGTAATAGTGTACATGAGGAGGGGCGGCAAGGGTGGGGCATGCAGCACACACACATGAGTCGGGTCCAGTTGCCCCTTCTACATAATAACAATAACAGGAGGAGGTATGTTTTCTGTGGTGAAGAGGAAGCAGGGAATGGAAAGTTAAAACGGGAGGAAGAGGGAAAAAAACAAAGTGGAAGACGGAAATGAAGGAGTTTAAAGGAGAGATGAGAGGTAAACATTGAGAATAGGAAAACGAGGAAGACGAGGAGCGCAGGAAACACTGCAAGAGGAGTGGGCCATGGAGAGGTGGAAGACTAAGAATAGGGAAAACTACAGAAAACAGGATGAGAGTGGAGAAAAGAGAGGAGGTGTATTTAGAGTAGAGGAAAGGGTAAGACAGAAGAGTTAAGAACACAAGCAATTTGAGTCGGTAGTCCTGCTTCAACCACAGGAAACCCTGTTGGCTGCCTGACAGATCAGTTTCCCGTGTGTGTGTGTGTGTGTGTGGAGGGGGTGTGGGGGGAGGGGGGGTCTGGGTGTGTCCCTCCAGAAGCAGGGAGACAAACAGTAAAACCCCCCTTTTGAGGCCTCCTCCCTGGGATTGGCCTCTTTCCTCTCCGGTGGCAGCCATTCAACAGGCCGTCTGCTCACTACACTCTCTCTCTCTCTGTCTTTCTAAACTCTCTGAGGCTTTCTTCCTGCCGAAGTCATCAAATTCGGCACCCAATTGTGAAACCCAGCTGGACCTATGGTCATTTTAAACCCTTGTGGTGTCCAGCGGAGGCCACAATGGGTGGCACCTACATATCCCATCTTGACCTCAAAACCACTTCAACAAACTTCACCTGAAACAAAGAGGCCCTTTGAGGCAGAGTTACACTTTCATGATTTCACACATTTACCTCTAGACAGGTGTAACATGGCTATACTGTGTAGTATTTGTCACAGGTGTTTTGGATGTTATGATATTTCCCAGCCTCACTCTGGTGAGTATGATGGTCTGTGCTGATTGGTCCTAACTTTTTCTCTAGGGCCCAGTGAGGCTTACAGTTGTGATTCTAACTAGCATGTCTCAACAACTATTTGATGCATTGCCTTTAACTTTGGATCAGACATTTATGTTCCCCTCGGTATTAATTGTAAGAACTCTGGTGATCCGTTAGCTTTTCATCTAAAGGCCAGTTCATCTGTGTGGCTGTGGACTATCTGCACTACAAACGTGACTAATGAGCACGCACTCAAAAAGTTAATTGGACACTCTTATCGTACTATTCTTGTCTCATATTCCCCATCCATGGTCCTATCCTTTTCTAGGAGCTCTTCTTTTTGCTGTCAGGAGATCACCATCACGTTTTCTTGCATGTGTGTTGCGCTCCGAGGGTATGCATACCCGTGATTGTAATATGTATCTGTTAGGACTTCACCATGTGGTTGAAACAAAGAGATTGTGAAAATTGTGCCGACCCCCCTTCAAAATTTCACCTGAGTGTGAGATTTGGTTCAAACCACCACTCTGGTACCTCATTGGACGATGGGACATGGGAACCCCAGGGAGTCCCTGTGACATGGCCATGACATCACCAAGGCTATATAGACCAGCGGATACCTCCAGCCTGTGCCGTGCATACAACGTTGCTAAAAGGGGGTAAAACAATGTTGGTGCATTTAAAGAAAAACCAGAGGGAATAGTCTTAAATTTGCTGGTCGATCAACAGACTGTTTTTGGATTCTGAAGGAGAAACAGATGACTTGATCATGGGATCCCCGGATTCTTAAAAAAAAAAGTTAACTGTACTATTTACCATGTAATTGTGTATTTTACAGACCACCAAGTCTCGTTCAGTGTAACATAAGTGTTGTGCTTGTTGCTGCTGTAATAGTGTTGTCCCACACTGCTGAGCTTTGTTGTGTTTTAATCCGCCTCCATGAGTAAAGTCGATAAACTGTACTTTATTAGTTTAAGGTCCAGTGTGTCAGGTTAGTACTCAAATGGTTAGGCAGCCGTGACAGCTGCCTAACCATTTAAGTACCTTTTTTTTATTCCGTCTGTATATTTAATGTAATATTGCTACTGTATTCTTCTTCTTTACTGTTTTTATCACTGTTTTACTGTTTATTTATATTACTTGATTTTTTTAATTTACTATCTGTCTCTTGTGAGCAATGCTGCTGTAATACTGCAATTTCCCCACTGCGGGTCTAATAAAGGATTCTTTTATTTTATCTTATCTTATCTTACTGTACTTTACTGCTGCAGTGAGGATTTGCCTTGTTTTTTTAATGTTTTCTTCTTCTTTTCAAACTAACCCATACACACACTCACACAAACGTATAGGCTGTGCTGTTACACTTATTTCATATACACGTGGCTTGTATGCGAGGCCTCCCTTGTGTTTCTTATTCCCACGTTAAATAATTCTCATACTTACGAATAACCAAACACCATCCGGCCAGATCCCAACATATAAATCCACTGGAGTATGTTCAAGCCTTAACACCATCATCAGGTCAAAAATTGTATTTACTTATGTTCAAAACCAAGTAATCCAAAATGTACATTCCGATCACCTCGATTGTACTCTTTGTTTCGTGCTGGTTGTCAGTAAGTGCCGTGAGATGGATGATGCTCCTTGTTTGTTGAACTTCTGAGCAGCTTTCAATTACAGCATTTTGGGAGAAAACGTGATTGGAGACATCAATTTAACTTAACCACAACACCACTTGTTAACACACAGCAACTTGCCAACAAACAAACGTTATAGAGGATAATTGTTATCATTATATGGTGACTAACATGTTCTTCTTAGTTAAGAAGTACCTTCAGATTTAAGTGTTGTTATGTTAAAACCTGGATGAGCTTCAGGATGGCAGAGGAAAACCTGTAGAACACATTTAGAAACAATATATTGCAAATAAAATATTTCTGTCTCAATGAACAGCTGTATTTTTGCAATGATGCCACTTTCTTATCCAAACTGTTGTTGCGTTTAGATAGACATGCAGAGAAGACGTCCTGTTTGTTTTCCGGTTGACTGTGTGTGTGTGTGTGTGTGTGTGTGTGTGTGTGTGTGTGTGTGTGTGTGTGTGTGTGTGTGTGTGTGTGTGTGTAAACACACAATGAGTCATGGCGAAACAAATGGCTCTGTTATTTTGTAGTTTTTTCTGTCGAATTTACAGAGGCACGCACCAAAGTGACACAGGCGTCCAAAAATACACTAAGCAGTGACCAAATATAACCCTTCTGTACTTACAGCAAAGTCTATAAATATAAACTGCTTTCTTTAGCTGAGGCCAACACACAGAGGGAACAAATCCCAGACTGCTTTGTGTGTGTGTGCGTGTGTGAGAGAGAGAGTAGCCAAAACTTGCACACTCTAGACTTCTGTCGTATGTACTAGTATAATTGAAAATGAACAGAGAGAAAGGGGAAGAAACCAACACTCTCTTTTCTTTTCTTTTTTTAAATGTGCCGTATGTTTCTCTTGTTTGATCTCTCCTCTCATACTAAACCACCAAACCAAGGCTAAAGCTGATAATGAAGGCAAACTTAATTTAACTTAGGATACTTGTTCTTTGAGTGTTCAGTCACAACTGATGACACTGTATCAGACACAACTGAAAATGTAAACACACTTTTTGTTGTTGTAGTTATTCATTTGTTTTTCATTTATGTATATATGTGTTCTGTCTGTGGTGAAAAGGCAAAAAAAGAAAGTATATAAAAAAAAAATGTAAACACAATACTGACTTTTTATTCGCTGTAGTCATCCATCCTGTTCATACTACATGGTACATTCTATTCCACAGGTGTTTTGTCATTGCAACAAAAAATACATGTGACAAGCAGGAAGTATTTGTTGCCAACAAAAAAAAGAAGAGGGACTTTCACCCTAAAAATACCTAAAAAATAACTTTGGAGGAAACTTACTTGATTTGGCTCACAGTATGGACAGAGAAATAATTACCGTGGCCAATAACTCATCCAACCTACATTTGGCATGTGAGTATACTATTAAACAAATAATTATACGTTTTGGAAAACAGATACCACTCTCATGTCTGGAGTCAGGATGCAACTAGCTTAGCGTAGCATAAGGCCTGGAAACAGGGGGAAAGAGGTGCCTATCAGCACCTCTAATTAACACATTGTATCTCAAAAACATACCCGATGACACCTGCAGGAGTACCAGGCTTCATTTTGAATAGTCTGTTGCTCGAGAAGAGAGCATAGCAGTAAGCCGTTGGTGCCAAGTGCTCATTGTAGCTCAACATTTTCCAAAGTTCGCTTGCAAGTAAACAGGAAGCTGTTCCTGATTATTTAGCGCTCATTGTGGGATTTATCAGCCAGGTTGAATTCATACAAAAAGAACAATTTGGCCTCTGGAAATGCAGCTGCCATCCAGTGAACACTAAAGGAATTTGTTTCCGGATTAATTGTTCCTTGAATGGGCAGATGTAGTGCTGCTGTAACCATGGCGATAGACCATAATGATCTGGAATGAAATAGAGAAACCTGTAGGGTAAGACTTTTTTATGGGTCCATAATAATTGTATTGGAAGTTGCTTATAAACTAAATCAATTGGCACTACTAATAAGGAAAATAGGAATTTGCTTGAAATAAAATCTAGTCATAATTAGTTTATTATTGGAAACTTTCATCTCCATATGTTGTTGATGTTTGTGATTCCACAACCAGCTACAATTCAGAAATCATACCCAACTTTAGTGCTTTGAGGTTTTTACTCAACAGCAAAAGACGAAAGTGTGACCTCTCTCTTCACCTCCATGTTGACATCGGCTCAGAGTGAGTGTTTGGTTCCAGTGGTGAGTCGGAGCACGGTGTCCCACCCTCCCTCTTCTCCTCCAATCAACTTCCTCCCTTCTCGCGTCCTTCTTTATCTCTTTCCACCTTCACCCATTCCTCCCTTGCTCTTTTGCCTTTCGGGTATCTCCATCTTCCCCACCCCCACTCTCCTCTTCCTCCTCCTCCTCCTCCTCTTCCTCCTCCTCCTCTCTGTCTGTCCTTGAATGAATGCTCTCTGACTAGTGGAACATATGCTGCTGGTTGTTCAATACCCTCCCTCTGAGCGGGGGCGCATCCATGCATGTGTGTACCCTGTGTGTGTGTGACAGAGAGCATCGTGGGTGTGTGTTTGTGTGTCTGTCCCTGTGTGAATACGAGTGTGTGTATGTGTGTGTGTGTGTGTGTGTGTGTGTGTGTGTGTGTGTGTGTTCAGTGAAACATATGCCTCCTGTTGCACATCGGCCATCTGTTCCTTGAATGGACTGATGGAGTGCTGCTGTAACCATGGTGATAGGCCATTCAGTCAAATAGCCAGTCAAACAACCCCTGGCTGTGTGTGTGTGTGCGTGTGTGTGTGTGTGTGTGTGTGTGTGTGTGTGTGTGTGCGTGTGCGTGTGCGTGTTCGTGTGAGAGGGAGAGTGTGTGTGTGTGTGTGTGTGTGTGTTGTGTTTATATGTGTTTGTGTTTAGGAATTGACTGGCAGAGTGGAGGAATTCCCACATGTTGATGAAATGAGGTTGACCTTCCAAGAGGACCCGCTCCACATTCACAATGATGGTACTGTAGCTGACTGAGGACATTATCTCCAGTAGAACTTCTAATAAAGTCATAACGTAGTTTCAAGTTTGAGCAAAACATCTTGTGCTTGGTTAGTTCCATTTCTTTTAACTAAAGTTTTTTTTTTTTTTTATCATGTGGGGAAAGCCTTTTCAATAATTAATGAAAGAAGCTCAAGAACTGTTAGGTTGTGTGATTTGAAAATGTTACATTAGGTTTCCTTCCCTTTAATCACATCACAACGATGATAAAATACTCTTTGTCTTTTGGATTCTTTTGGATACTTAAAAGAGTTCAGAATGATATTTAAGATGTTGGAAAGTGAGAATAGTTAACAATTAAATGTACTACATTTGATATATAGAGCATCAATGTAGCAGCTTACATCTCTTTGCGATGTAAATATATAGTGGAGTAACATCTATTTGAGCAGAAAATAGAAGAAAGCGCTTCACCGTGCTCTGCACTGGGCTCATATTACAGCTGATGCCGACGGCATCGCCACAGAAGTAGCACCCACCCTCATTTTTATTCTTTCAGCCCTTTTGCCGTAGTTTGCACTGTTAGTGAGCTGGCGGCTCATCTGTTGCCACATTGAGAGCTGTTGAGAGGCAATATTTAACTTTTAACAAAAATATTATTCTGTGCTTACAGACAATCAGCAGCGAAGCAACAGTGAAAATTAATATTGAGCGTCAAATCTCTCTAACCACTGGTTTATTCATCTGCACCCTCAGTCAGACCAGCAGCAACCCCACCCTCACACACCCATCCACACACACATACACACACAGGCCGCCTCTACCCACTACACACACGTACCCTGCTCCACCCATGCAGAGGTCTGCTGGCCATATGTCAGCCCATCTCCTCAAAAACACCTCTCCTGGGACTCCTACTTCTTTTGTGTAAGCGTGTGTGTGTTCCCTAATGTGTTTGCCATGTCCTCTCACTATTTCTCCTGTGGATTCAATTTGATTGGAGTCCACACAAGCGATTTACTTCAAACAAATGTAATTCATGTGGCTACGGTTAACACAAAGCAAACCACAGGGTTTGTAGATCGGCAATGAAAGCCGTGCAGAGATGTTTGGGTGCTGTTGAAGGTGCAAGCCAAAAGAAGAAGATCGGAAAGGGAGGCAGGAGGGAGCACGTGGGCCAGCTCATATCACCCAAAGGCCCAGGTGAGCTTAATCAACTGACGACCATCTCATGTCAGCCATCTGTCAAGTGAGATCGGCAAGGACAACCACCGAGACAAAGAGAAGTGTCACTTCCCTTGACATCTGAAACACAAAAAGTAAATCTACCAAAACCAAATCAAAGAAAAAACAAAAAGGCAATATAAAAACAAGTACTGGAACATGTGCAACTGTAAAATAAAAGAGCCATCACAGAGTTCCCCAACCTTGTCTAACTATTTCCACTTAGCTTACAAGTCTCAACTATATTCTTTGGACAGATACTGGTGGTGGATACTTAATCAAGGAGTCCACCGGAACCAAAAGGCAACTAGAAACTGTCTATCCTCGAGAAACCAGGTAAATATTGTCCTCACCCACGCTCCGACAAACAGAAATGAGGCTTTACCAAGTGCATATGTTTAAACCAAACAAGTAGGGGACTAACGCCGCTCCCTTCCATCATCCACCAAAACAAACTTCACAGAAGTAACCACAGTAGCCATGCTAAATTACATTTTCAATACTTTCTGGTGAGGACAAAGACTCTGAGTTTCAGAAGTAAAAACAGTAGACAGTTTTGACTGTCACCTAGTACCCCAGTGTCGGCCCATGTTACTTGTTTGCTTGCAGGGCGTCACTGACAACACTTTGGGTTGTAGTAGTGTCTCTCTCTCTCTCTCTCTCTCTCTCTCTCTGTGTGTGTGTGTGTGTGTGTGTGTGTGTGTGTGTGTGTGTGTGTGTGTGTGTGTGTGTGTGTGTACATGTACACATCTAATCTAACAATAAAGTGAGCATCTTTGTCTGTCTGTCTTTGTGTGTTCTTTATATATCTTGAGAGCTGTTCATCTCATCTACTCCACACTTGGCGGGTTTATTGTCGGGGACCCAAGGGAGTGCAGTGTCCGAGTTGGTGCAATTTGGACAGCGACACCTTCAATATTAATATACTTTGAATAAACACGCTGTTGGCGGCAGGCAGACGTGCCTCATTAATCATTGACGTGGCTCATTGACTTAATTTTGCCTGCTGGATGCTGGATATAGCGTGCTAACACTACATGAGTGCTGGAGACTCAGGGCTCTGCAGACTGAGATTCTGATACTAACGTTACAACCAAACTCTTCTTCACTTCACTGAAGTCATCGAGCAATGGGCGGTAGTCGACAACGATGCAAGAAGCACTGCCGAGGGCCAAGCCGCGGACTATTCCAAACGGACATGCACACCAAACGTGCACTGTACTATTTTAATGCCAACACAGTAAATCTAAAGGGTAAGACCAGGCGAAGGTTGAATGGATGGTGGTTCAATAGATGATGGGCATAATTCATGTTTAACATCAAGCTCAGGTACATCTTGTCACAGGCTTTTTGTGTGATTTTTAATGCTATCAGGAGATGTTTTAAATACATAAAAACATTAAAGACATCAGACGACAGTTAACAAGCACTTTCTGTGTAGTACAGCATTAAAAAAGAAATCACTCACAGGGATCCCCCTCTAATACAACAGTATGGGACTAACTGCAGCATTTGGCAGCGGAGACTTATTCCATGTTGTGGTGTTTTATGTTTAAGCCCAAATTATGATCTTGGTTTAATGTCAACCACCTAAATTCTTTCCCATTTTCTTGGTCTCTCACCACTGTCTCCACAAACAGACATGCCTTAAATATACTGTTACATTTTCCATAAGTAATACATTTGTTATTAGTGTTTGTGCTGATATGTTTTCTTTTAGAAAGCATGTCATTTAATGCTAACAATGTTTGCTAATGTATGAGACTGAATACTTTGAGATTTATGAATTAACAGTGTCATTTCTCAGCGTTTTAGCCGATTTTAGTGTGTTTGTGTGTGTGTGTGTGTGTGTGTGTCTGGTGTCTGTGTGTGTGTGTGTGTGTGTGTGTGTGTGTGTGTGTGTGTGTGTGTGTGTGTGTGTGTGTGTGTATAAAAGTAGTAGTACTCTGTAGCTACGTATCGGACTAAATTCTTCTTCCGCCCATTTTATGGCAGCCCAATCAAAGACTGGATTTAAATCCCTCTCGTAACTGTACACAACATAACTATTCCATTACACTGTGAAATCTGTCACAGTCCAGAAGCTATTCACAAATCCATTCCTTTGACAGTTGAAAGAATTCTCTACTGACCTGACATTGTCCGACCGGCAATAATTAAAATCGATGCAGCAGACCCAAGCAGGGTTTTTTTATTCTCCACATTTCACAATTTTAACTTGTAGCCCCAAACAACACCGACTCAAGTGATATCACTGAGGCAATTCATCAGATATCACATGTATTAATTCAGTCTTCATTGAGCAAACACTCTGAAGCGTTTGCTTTTTGTTTCTTGGCTCTCTCCTGGGCACTTGTAAACAATATCTTGTTGACATATACAGAAAAAGATGCAGGCAGACATGATGAACCCAGTGTATCTCTGTGTAAGTTAATATTGTCCAAAAACAATTGAATCATAGAAACTATTCAGCAACCACAGCATTACAGCTGACCACAGAATCATCAACTAGTTTTGGTTAACCAAAATGTATGTGCATTCTGTATGAAGCATGCAAACTAGTTTTGTAGCACATCTGGTTGTGTGTTCGTCCGCGATTTAGCTGCAAATTCTTGTAGCCTCAAACCACTTTCTAACTCTGTTGTTTATTTCTTTATTTTTCTGTTGATTTCTTCAAATTGTTCTCTCTTTGCTAGGATAAATCTTACTACTTTATCTCTTTGTCTCCTCATCTTCTTCCCACTCTTTTTCTGTCCTAATGAAGCAGATTTTTGTGTGTTTTTGTGGAATTTAGTGCAGTTGTGCTCCTTCCTCCCTACAACTATAAATATCCGTCTTTAGTTCTGCTTAAAGCAAAGTTTAGATAATTCATTCTCCACCGGGTCAAGAAAGGAATTTTGTCCACGTGTGACTGCTTCCATCTGAAGCTATTTTGTGTTCATCCTAATGATGAAACATGTCCATTGTTTTGGCTCTTACTGTGAGACTGTGATCTTCACAGATGTTTGTGGGTTTTTTGTTATTGTGTAATACACAACATATGTGAGTGAGTATATGAGTGTAGTGAGTATACACTGTCTTTTGACAATGGTGGAAAAAAGATATCTGTAACTTGACGTCCAATATTAGGTCCCGTATTTAACATTTGACTGAAGAAACCCTATCGCAGTATCAGCAAGAAATGGACTTAATATCAAAGGAAATAATATTTATTGAAGAATAAACTCTTAGAGAGTGTTAATGCTGCTACAATCAATGTTTTTGTATAAACAACGAATCCCACAAAACATATTTTCCTGAAAGTCCAAATGAGTGATGATGTTGCTCCAGGTCTGCTAGCTGTGTAAAAGTATTATGTCAGTATTGTAATTACAGCTTGTTTGAGCTGTCTCCAAGTGGTCTCACAAATAGTTGATCTAAGTTTAAATCATTGGTGCTTTAACACACAATAAGATTGTGTCTATGGTCCAAGTAGGTCTATCCACTACATATACTGCAGTTTGATCTGTAACAATGTAGCATATTTAATAGTTGTATTGTATGATTTGCATGCAAATCATTATGCTGCAAAGTAATTTTCTACATAGAGTTAAATTATATAAAAAAGTAATAAATCCATTGGATCCAAACAAATAGTATGAGTCTGTATTGTTCAATGAACCTTTTTAACTTGACAACATACACATTCTAAATGGGCCCCTTTGTATTTCCTGTTGCATGTTTGTTAATGCAGTAGCTGGCAGGAAGTAAACCTGGACTAAAGCGTTTGCCCTAGCTACAAAATGAAAATGAAAAGGTCTATAAAAGTAATATAGAGGAGTATTTTCTGTCAGCCAATGCCCTTGCTAAACCTTTATCATGGTGCAAATAAACTGAGATTGTATTTAAATCTGCTTTCAACTGTGATGCTAGTATTTTTTTGTTTTGTTCCTTACTTATATGTAATCTCTCTAGTTTATATCGTTATTGCTTTTATTGTTTCTGTTATTACCATGTAAAGTGCCTTTGAGTACCTAAAGCGAGATACAAATAAAATACATTATTATTATTACAAAAATCCACCAGATCTGAATTCTGGAGAGTGAAATTAATGTTTTTAGTATTGAATTTGACCTTCTTTTTTTTCTTTTTACTTTTAGTAGTATTATTGATGTACTGTTTTATTGTTTATATTTTCTATTAATTCTCTGAGCGCTACAAGAGTAGAGGAACAACAGCATACATGCATTTTGTTTTGCTGCAGATTCTCCCTTTAACTCACTCCCCCCTGCTGTTCGAAACTGCCATGCCTGTTCCACTTCTCAATGGCATTCCTGTGTTAATGCATAAATCACGACACGTTGCTGTTCCTCTTTCTTCCTTTCCCTCGT
>NC_136592.1:18082896-18102896 GCF_910589615.1 Taurulus bubalis | reverse complement strand
AGGAGCAGCATTGTCCCCTGCCTGTCGTTACTACTAGCTTTTCACTTGCGGAGTCCTGTCCAAACAACCATCAGGAGATGGGAGTCTCTCTTAAACGTAAAAGGCAAACAGCCACAGAAACGGAGATAAGCTCCGCAGATGCCCTCACCAACCTCAGAGATGAAGATGAACTGTTTCTGCTCAGCCTTCTGCCTTCACTGAAGAGGCTTACCATTAAAAAAAGAATGGAGGTACGGATGAAATTCCAGCAAGTGCTTTATGCTGCAGAGTTTGAGGGCTAAAGGGATCATTAAGAGGAAGAGCTTGTCAACCTGTAAATATATATATATATATATTTTTTTACCATGACCTCTTTTTAATATTTATTTTTGAACCACCACTGCTATTAATAGTGTCACTATGTAGATCTCTACGTTCAACATCATAAAGTGATTTTGTTCACCACCATTTAAGCAATAAGGGCTTGAGATGGGTAAAATATGTGTGCAAGTGTGCCATAGACTACTTTTTAACCTAGTAAATCGAAGTAATGAAAAATCAGAAAATTAATTTGGTTGATAAACCTTTTTATTGAAAAATATATTTTACATTTAAAGACTGCAGACACAAATGCCACAATTAACTACATGTAAACCCTTTGAACGGTACTTGTACACATTACCATATATATGGTAACAAAGTACATTTCAGACATGAAAATGTCTGAAATAACTGAAAATAACTTTAGCTACAAATGGGGTAAGTTAGGAAACAGTAAATTTGATCCGAGTTAGGTCTGTGATTCTGCTTGTCAACACTGCCCGCTTCTTTTTATAAAAAATGAATTGAAATGAAAAAAAGATTAAATCAAACTCTGACTGTACATAGATATCTCTCTTTATCTTTCTGAAAGGAGTATTTTCTACAGTATGTATGTATATGTATATATATATATATATATATATATATATGTATATATATATATATATATATATATAATTTTTTTTTTTACAAATAAATATTTCCTGTACGGAAAAATACAGTTTTTGCTTCTTGTTATTTTTACCGGTCGATGGATTTCCAAAAGGCACTTTAAAATCAAAGCTAAGAATAATTGGTCGCCCTATTTCCAAAATTCTTATTGCAAATCGGAACCTGCTGGTACTTTTTTTATATCTATAGTGCAAACTCTACAATTACACAACGCATATGATTGTACATGTTTAATGGGAAAACATTGCTTATTGGACCATTAAGTATTTGTTTTTATGATCCAGCCAAGTGCACGATAATCTCCTTTTGTCTTTCATTGTGTTGCATTCTGGTCTATAGCAAAGCATTAGTAGCATTAGACTTCCTGTATTTCACTGAGAAGGTTTTCTCGCTGCAGTAATGCTATTTAATTCTCTTAGCTACACACACACACACACACACACACACACACACACACACACACACACACACACACACACACACACACACATACACCAATCTATGATCTGTCTCAACAAGGACCTCTCACTCTGTTCACCAACACTGTTAGACCCTCCTCTGCTGCAGAAAGCCCTGTCCACCAACACTTGCATGTTTTCATTCATATATTGATGTATTCCATTCATATTAGCAGTGTACACTGCTAATTTGTGGGTGGGGTACATTTATGAATACAAGTCAGTGCCCCTCTCTCTCCTCTCCCCTCACTATATTTAACCCCCTACAAGCCTCCTCTCGCCTCCCCTCATTGCTGTGTTACTCCTAAACTCCTCCCCCCTCCTCTGGCTTCCTGCTCTCTTGTCATTGGGTGCTGTGTGGGGTGATGGTTGTGGTTTCTGTTGGTGATGTCTCCAGAGTGTGTACCGGCTTACTGCTTCAGAACTATTGAAGCTTATTTTGATTTAACAGTCTCGCAGCACTTCTAGATTAGATTCAGTTTAGATAAATAGATAGACGTGTTTTGGAGGAATAGCTAAAGAACATACTAAGAAGATATGCATATTTGTTCATCATCTCTGTGAAAGTAGTGGTACCATCTGGGGTGCACATCATGGGACATAAGAGCCTCTAACTGCTGCCTGTGGCTGCCACAGCTGACCTGCGACTAACGACCTGAAGCTTGGACAGCCAGCCCATCTTTAACAGTTTCCACAGACTCATTGCCTCAGGCTCGGCATACTGGACTGGAGCATAAATTTATCCTTTTTGGGACAAGACTACTGAGAACTGGCAAGCTGCAGAAATAAGGATCAACTTACTACTTTCTCCTGCCTGAGGTGAGATGGAATAATCTCATGATAACTTGCTTTACATGATCATTAGGGAGGATGTTGTAATCACAGAACAGGTTATTATACCGTGTAAACTTCACTCCTATCTCTTCTGCTGTTACAGGACAGTAAACTCACTGCTTCTTGTTTTCTGATAATTTAAATTATATTAATAACTCACAGTATCAGGATCTGTGCGCATAGCACCACTCCATCACTGCTGCAGAATGAATAGCTTGCTACTATGAAACAGCATCTCCTCTGCCTATTGGCGAGAACAGATTCCACTGAAGGCTAATGATTGGTCACTCTGGCTGTCTGTCATCTGGAAGGGCGTGTTCGTAACATGGTCATATGGTAAACATACCAACCTGGAAGTAGTGTGTTTATTTAGGTGTGGTTCAGGGATGATGGGAGAGCAGAGAGAAGAGACAGACAGTGAAGGGGGAGGAAAGTGTATGCAGGGCGGCAGGAGAGCGATGGAAACATTTGAAAAACTGAAAGAAAGGATGTCGGATGTAGTTTTGATGTTAAATGAACATTAAATTCAAATACATCTTAGCTCAAATGTTGATACACAGTGGTTTGTTTGTCATTATTGGGGAAGACAGGCAGAAAATGTAGGTACAGTCTCACAAAAGCACAGACAAACAAACCTACTGGAAGGCTAAATAGATAAAGAGGTGTACACATGTTTTAGATAGTGAATCATGTGATAATTATAGGGAAGCAAACCAGAAAACAGAGAAAGAAACAAAATAAAGAATACAAAATGGACAGAACAATAAAAAGGCAGCAGCAACCTGAGATGTGAATTGTCTGTTGAATGCAGCCATTCAGAGAATTAACACAGGCAGTACAGAGTCAGCTGAGGGGTGTAAGGATCTGCAAGAAGCTGGTCATATGATCCCTGGTCAGCCCTCTGCTTAGAGAGAGTGACAAGCAGGAAGAGAGGCAGAACAAGGGAAAACAACAAAAGAGGAAAAACATCAGTGCTCCTTCCATGCTATGACTGTGTAATGGAGCTAACATTCGTCAGTTGGTGTGGTTGGAGTCTTTTACATCCTCCTCTTACATCATGGTGAGGTGGAGGCCCACTAGATGCATTCCTCATAAGCTACTCGCAGGAAAGGTAAAACTTCCGTCCGTTCTATATTCTGCTCTACAATGTATTTGTGGTGATTGTATTATTTACATGACATTAAATCAAGATTTAGCATAGTTTAGTAGAATATCTGAGGGAAGAACCTTTTGGCATGTAATATTAATGACAGCAAAGGTCTTATTCTGTGGTGTGTGTGAGCGGTTAATGTTTGAATCAGTGAGGAGAAATGGGAGGCAACGATGTAATGTGTGACAGAGGCCATAGACAATGATTAACCTAGAGTCTATATTTTTAGGCAACGTCTAGGCAAGCCTTATAATTGGACTGTGGATGTATTCTCTTTTTTATTCTATTTTATCACATTTTATTCTATTTAAAAAAAAAGCTTCCTGTGGACATGTTGGAAATTAGCATTTCGCTATATATACACTTAATACAGTGCATCTGGGTTTTTTTTGTGTGCATAGATGTATGCTATGAATTCTATTGCCACTGTGATGTCCACATCAAATAAATAAAGTCAAGACTAAATAGCCATTTTGTTTATCTTGTTGTTTAATTCTACCCGTGAAACCAGGCTTAAAATGCAAATGGTTAGTTGTTTTTTTAAACAGTGATTCGTGCATCTCATCTGGGCATCCTGGTGGGTCAACCTGTATCTAACTTGTGCGAAGGCAGGAATGTTTTGACATTTAACAAATTTGAGAATGCATTTTAAATTGCCTGTGTGCTGAAATAAGTTTTTAGACTCTTCTCTAATTTCGCTGATTCTGCGATCTTATTAGGTCTGTCTCCGTCTGTTTTGTTCCAGGTTGTCTTGCGCAGCTCAGCAGAAGCTCAGCAAATACTGAGACGATTACCAAACAGGAACACACCATTTTGGAGGGTCATCTGCTTCAAGGGAATCAGAAAACCCAAGGAAATTTTACTGTGTGGTATCAGCTCAACAGGGACCAGACCAGAGGGATCCCCTTCAGGACTCAGGATCTGCTCGATTTACTAACCTCTCTTTACAACAAGACTGTGGGCACAGGAGAGTCCCAATCAACATGTACTCCCCTCAGAGCCTCCACCGCTGGGGCATCACTCATAGTGAGAGTATGGAGCGGTTAGCATACAGCCAAGGTAGGTGGGGAAGTGGTATTTGAAAGAATAACCCTATCTAATATATAATGATAACTCCTGTCAACTCCATAGATACATCACTGAACTGAAACAAAGCATTTTCTTTGTCTGTAGTTCCCTACTGTTTATTGCAATACATGAGAAATATCCAATTGACATTGTTTCCAGTCTTACCTTACGCTTATAGAGGTGCAGTAATGTATGTGCTATCCATAAGCCTAATATTTGGTTGTGTTCTGATTCATCTAAACCAAATATCTTTGGATTTTAGACTGCTGGTCAGAAAAGACAAGCATTTAAGATTTCCCCTTGGCCTATTGTTCGCAATTCAACGACATTTTATAGACTCAAATAATAAACTGAATAATCAAGGAAATTATAAATTGATGAATTCATAATTAAAACAATAACTGATTTGCATTGCTATTTAAGAACTTTCCTCTGTGAGTTCATGAAACAACATTGAAAGTAAGGCCATAGCCAGGATGTTGGATATACTGAGGTCATGACCCCAAATTCCCCCAGCAGAACCCCCGCCCACCTAACAAAATATGACCAAGTAACCGATCAAAACCTGTAAAAATAAAAATAAATCTGAATTTAAAGAAATCATATTATTAATTAATTGAACCATTTAATTATACTATATGTATTTTGTATTTATAATTCAGGTTTTTAGAAAATAAAAATATTTTGCCTCAAACTATTAGACATTACAAAAAAATCAAGATGTGTAACAGGCCTACGTTTTTACCACATAATGTTACAACTACCACGTAGCATGTTAATACCAAAATGACCGAAAATTCTGATGTCGAGGAATAATTCAGATAAGTGCACACATATTATTTGGGACATTTTGAGTATTCTATGGGCAAAAAAGCCCCCTGTGAGTGTTTGACAATTGTATTATGGTAACAATATGAAAGCAGCATTTTTAATTAGGTAGGTGAATCTATTCACAATGCATCATATTTTATTAGCTTAAATGTTATATGTAAACTCTTGATTTGTTAAGTGACTATAACTGTGGAGCAAAAATGTAAAATATTTCTGGAAGTACCTCAAATGTGTCCCTAAGTATTAGCATCTTAAAATAGCTGTCTGGGCCCTCTTGTCTCTAAGCATCTCTGTCCACTACCTACACACAGTACCATCCTCCACCTGGAGGCAGCCCTGCAGTTCTCACTTCGAGCAGCAGGGGGAGCCACACCTAACCTAAAACACAGCGGCCACTGAAATCATTACGTAGTGCTTGCTGCCTTTTGTGTGTCTGGTGAGCACATTGACACCGCCCCTCCGGAGGGTGCAGTGGGAACGCCGGGAGCCCAACTGTCGGTTTGGTCTGCGGGCTTGTAAACAAATCTCCACAACACCGTGATGTACGGAAAACGATTGTCTATCGAGGAGCCGCTATCCGCGCTGTCTTCGCCGTTGCTAACGGTCATCATGTAGACCGACTCCAACTGTTTGCAGTACGGTAGCGTTACGACGGTTGGTTGGTGACTGTCGTCAGGCGAGTCATCGCTGTGGCCGGTGGTTTTACAGGTATTTCTACGCTGCGGTTGTCACAATGGTCGCTGGTTGAATCGCTCATCGACGCCTCCCCGCTCACGGTTAGCTAACCGTACGCATCTGGCTCTGTTCGCTCCGACCACCAACTCTATTGGTCTCAGAGGTACTTGAGCATGGCATCGCCCGCAGAGCACGACCTGGCGCTGTCTGAAGCGGACAGCAGCAAAGAGAAGGCTCAGATGTTTGGGGTTTTGAGGCTGCAGGAGGAGAGACCTGGGGTTGTGGATAAAGCTAACAGTAGCAACACGGCGAGAGGAGGAGGAGGAGACGGGCGATGGCAGGCTCCTATCTTCGCTTTGGCCAGGAAAGCTTCCGAGACTATTTCAGGGAGTATTCACGTACTGCCCAAAGTGTCGGAGCACAGGACGTCTCTCTCCGCGGACTGGACCGTCCAAGGTAGAGTATGATCAGCACCAGGGGGCGTGAGCTTCATACAGGGAGTGGCTGGTTGATAATAATCAGACACCCAGTGACTGATTGTTGTAGGATCACATGAGGAAATGTGACCTTCCCTAACTGTTTCTAGTTTCAGCTGGTGTGTGTAGATGTACCATTTGTGACAAACCTAGCTGGCACATATCCTCCCTGTTCTTTCATATCTAACATTAACTCATCACCTTTTGTGTGTGGCCAATTTATTTGTCAAAGATCAGTGCTGCTCACGTGCGTTGATGGTCCCCCCTCGCATATTAATGTGAGCAGTGTTACTGTAGCTGTGTTGCTGTTGTTTACAACCACACAACTTAACAGCCTGAGGCATCACATGCTGCACTGATGCAAATGACACAAACATGTTCCGTCTTTCTTATTTCCTTCGGGGTTATCACCATGTACAGTGGTGTTGGTGTTGTCAGTATGGGTTTGCTGCCGTGATATAACTACAAATGACGTTTTAGTATGTGCAGCTGCAGCTAACTTAATTTGTTGATTGTATTCTCAATACATTTTTTGTCATTAAAATATCAGAAACATGTTCACAATTTTCCAGAGCCCAAGCAGATGTCCTCAAATGTCCAACTCACAATCTGAAACCCAACCATATAACATTTTTACGATGATGAACAGATGAACAGATAAAAGCAGCAAAAAATTTTTTTTTAAGGAGCTGTAATCAGCAACGGTTTGCCATTTTTGCTTGACAAGTGAATCATACTATTGCATCATAATAGTTGCTGGTTAATCTTTTGATGAGCAACATCTTCTGTTTTGTCTCTATTTTTTGTCTAGAGTAATGGTCTTTTAAGGATTAAAGATTTTTTTTAAATCAACACAATTGCATTCAAACTCAAATCTCAATTGAAACATCCAGACACTTTGTATTTTTTCGTTTGATGTGTTGTAGTAGAAGTCACATGGTGAGGCATTCAAAGGGTTACTGTTTTTTTTCTCAGTATCCTCAGGGCTTCCCGCCAAAGGGCTCCCAAAAGTCGTACTCTCTCCCAAGAAATCATCTGTTGATTTGTCAGCATCTCTGCCTCCATGCCAAGCTGCTGGGGCAATTAAAGCTCCCTCTCATTGCTAGGCAACATCTCTGCACTTTTTCACCTGACATTGTTCTGTCCTGCTCTGGTGTTTAGTTACACATTAACCCAAAGGTCCACTCAAAGTATAGAGCATTTAAAGGCATATCTCTGCGGGAGTTTCTCTATTTCAGTCCCAGGCTCTGGAGTTTTTATATAAAGGAAATGTTTAATAACAGGCAGCTGCAAACTAGACAATTTATCTTGCAAAGTTATAACAATGTATGTACTGCACGTTCTGTGTGCCCACACTGAGCTGACACAAACATGCAAATGATCATTCTGTTTTTAGGGTGTATTCTATGACCAGCTGTAATACATTACATTATACCCATATTTTTTATGAAGTGCTTGTGTGTGGCTTTTGTTCTGCAGCCCTGCGAGACCCCATGTCTATGGAGCGAGCCAACCTGCTGAACATGGCCAAGCTGAGTATTAAAGGGCTGATTGAGTCAGCTCTGAGCTTCGGACGAACTCTGGACTCAGACTACCCACCTCTCCAGCAGTTCTTTGTAGTCATGGAGCACTGCCTCAAACATGGCCTCAAAGGTAAGAGGAACCTCCCAACTTATCAAAATTCAATGTCAAAGTGTACCGTTTTTTTTCCGATTTTCACGTATTACTGCTTGTCTCTTCTCTCTGCAGTGAAGAAGTCCTTTCTGGGCTTTAGCAAGTCTCTCTGGGGTCCTCTGGAGCTGGTGGAGAAACTGTGTCCTGAAGCAGCAGAGATCTCTGCCTCTGTACGAGACCTGCCTGGACTTAAGTAAGGAGTACATTTATTTTACACACACCTGTGCTTGCACATAACTTAACCTTACATTGTGCTGGAGGAACATGAGCCACAACTCAACCTCGCACTCGCATTTACCAGTAACATGAGAATGGGACGTGAGCCAGAGCAGGGAAATACCTGATTGTTATTTACTTTCACTTCACCTTCCCTCTTCCTGCTGCCTCACTTCCTCCAATTTCTCGAGATTTGTAGTATTCTTTCGTCTCACTGCTATGACATTTTTAGTCAGACACAGTGTTAAAAGCACTAAGTGTAATATAAGTCATTATACTGTCAATTTTGGACGATAGACATCTTTTAATAGCAAATTCTGTAAAGGTGCAGTTCTATACATTTATATATGTGCTGTTAGTTGTGTATGCTTTTCAATTTGATTCCTACTGTGACTGACTCAACACATACGAGTATTGATGGTGCCCAATATGGGTGGTAAAATATCAATTTGGAAAAACCCTACTGGTGCGCCTTACATTATTTAACATAAGTAGTATCCTCTAGTAAATGTACTCTCATTTATGCACACACTATCTACATCATGCTTTACTTTATTATTCAGTTCTCAGTCACACACACCAGAGCTTCCAGGCCTGAAATCAAGTGAGCAATATTCAGGTCTCGCTGATCCAGCAAAATGGGGAACAGTCGTGTTGTTTTAGATGGAGAACAGAGTGTGTTTCCTCTGGTGGTGCTGAGTCAGACCAACAGACATGTAGCAGAGCAGTGTTGCAACACCATGTACAAGTTAATTAGATAAGCCCATGTTAAATGTAGACTGCAATAAACACACAAAATAACCTAATTAGATCCAAACAACAAAACAAAGCTCAAATCTAGTGTGTGTGTGTGTGTGTGTGTGTGTGTGTGTGTGTGTGTGTGTGTGTGTGTGTGTGTGTGTGTGTGTGTGTGTGTCAGGACTCCATTAGGCAGGGCTAGAGCTTGGCTACGTCTGGCTCTCATGCAGAAACGTCTGGCCGACTACCTACGACTCCTCATCACCAGAAAAGATCTGCTCAGGTACACACATATTTACACATAGCAATTGGTAAATTTGTTTTGAAAAATATACCGTAATTAAAGTATATACCTTTTTATATTTCCTTGTTTAATAAAAGTTAACAAAAATGTTTGGCTTAAAAATATGTTATTTTTTTATCATTAATATAAATGATCAAATTCACCATTTAATACAAATTCTATGCACTAATCCAGCAGTAAATATCATTCTAAATTCTCTGAAAATAGTTTGAATATAAAAAAGTACGGATTGTACTTGCATCAAAGACTTTTCATATCCACGTAACTTAAAAAAAATAGCTCCCTAAAGTGTTTAAGAATCTATTGTAATTTCCTCCACAGTGATTTCTATGAGAATTCAGCACTGATGCTGGAGGAGGAGGGAGCCGTGATAGTGGGCCTGCTGGTGGGCCTCAATGTCATCGATGCTAACCTGTGTGTCAAAGGCGAGGACCTGGACTCTCAGGTAGCCACTGCTCTGAGACAGTGTTCAGACCTTTTGACTAAAAAAAACACATTTGCACCAGACATTAAGTCATTGTTTTAATGTGGGTATAAAACATTGGATGATGTGGCTGCATTACAACATGTTTACAGCTGATATATGCTCTACTCTTCTTTCTGTTCTCTCTATAATTAAGTGTGGCTTCAGCTACAGGGGTCATAGACCCCTATAGCAAAGCGCACTTCATGTTCTCCTGCGGGCTTAATAATCATCATAGTCCCACAAAAACCTTGGCGCGTATCTCCTCCCACAGCGTTGCCAGCACATGCGTAAAAAATACATCAAAACGTGCGGCCTGATCGGGAATCGTGTGCTATGACTTTTCTAAGAGATTCGACCGGCCATTTTACCGAGAAATTGTCCCATTCACTTGACTGGGGTTTCGGACTGAAGAGAGCAAAAAAAACATACATCTTTGTGCCCACAGTGACTCGCCATAATTTATCGTAGAGAAATGATTTGAAGTTTAAAACGTTGACAAAAGTCTGGAGTTTATTTGCCCAATTGGGCATTTTTTGATAGCTTGCACAGTTTTCATGTAATTATTGTTCAAGTTTAGGAAAATGTGGGAACCATTCCAGAGTTTACAATGGGTGTTTATGGGGCAGGTTAGAGCTGTGATGTCATTCCTAGAGCACGAGGAGCTGTGTCCTAACGAACCTTTTTGTATTTGTATTTTGCCATTCACTCCACAATATTGACTTTTGAGGCATAATTTATATATGAAAACGTTGGAAATATTGTGCTTGTGGTACACATGCGTCGTGGAATCCAACAAATTTATACTGTTTTGTCAGCAAGCCTGAAAGCGACATGAAGACCGGTCAACTGCTCCATCAACCTCCATGTTAAATCGGACCACAATTTTCTCTCATGACGGAAACGTGAGCACTTTACAAACTGAATTTACGCTCTCATTTATAAATCCTTACAAATATTTAAGTAAATGGAAACGTTCTCAGAAGTCTTGTGCTTCTCATGATTTCGTTATTTTCGTGATGGGATTCACGGTTGTCTGTCAAATACAATAGTTTGAAAGGTTGTTTTCTCATTAAATCCACAGTCCAGTCTACCGCTCTGTGACAGTGTCACACCTGTTTTAAGTGAGCCAATCAAGGCAGTCACCATGGCAACCAGTGACACGCGGGCACACACACACATGCAGGAGGAACACGTGTAATCACGTGATATGTTGCAGCAAAGTGCTGTCCCATTCATATTTACACCATCAAGCCCTCATAGCTAATGTTGGCATATATATATATATATATATATATATATATATATATATATATATATATATATATATATATATATATATATATATATATATCCAATCCACACATACGTGCACGCGGGAACGGCCGCGCGCTTGCACGTGGTAATACTGTCGCGTGCACTCAGACTCTTGACTTTTGATCATATTTATGCAAAACATTAATAATTATTATTTTTATTTTTTTTAAAGTCAAGGAGTTATTGATTCTTTAGAGATCAAGGACAATAGGGGCTGGTATTCATATGTAATCACATGATATGTTGCAGCAAAGTGCTGTCCTATTCATATTTACACCATCAAGCCCTCATAGCTAATGTTGGCATATATATATATAATGTACCTCAATAACACATCTCACTACCGGTAATGTATATATATTGCGACGTCTTACGGCAGTAGTAGCCACACTTTCAAAATTTCTTGTGAAATTTTCTAGTTGCATCTAATTTTTTGCTTGTGCCAAACTAACATGAAACAGTTTATCTTCAGTAAGCCTAGTTGTGGGAAGCAGACAAGACTTGTTTGTTTTGTCAGGTTATCTTGGCATAAGGCAGAAGGAGAGCAGACGCGGTGGTGTTAGGTTTCTACGGGTGGACACTTTGTCCTGTGTGCAAACACATTTTCTCACTAATGCACATCCCCGTTCAGACTGTGTTTACACCTGACTGAAGGTGGCTGAGATACTTGTAACATGAAGCGATATGGAATAGTTTGTTTAGATACGGTTATTTTCTGAGCCTTCACACAAATGACCACACACTGATGTACAGGCAGGTGTAAAAGAGGTCTGATTCTATTGATAAAGCCGAGATAACACATTTCATTAATGATAAGAAAACATATTTGGTTAATTCTTTTTAAAACTGCAACTAACAATTATTTTCATTATTGATTAATCTGTATAAAAGCAATTGTTATTTTACTCTATCATTGGACTATAAAATGTCAAGAAATAGTGGGAAAAAACTAGAATATACTATGTAGTATAAAACAGAGAAATGCAGTTTATTTCAATGCTATTAGTAAATGCGGTCAATGCAGTGGATATTAACTGCATGCTATCAAATTTACAATAAGTAAACATCCCCTATTCTTGCACCTGTTCTGGTGGCTTGCTACTTGTGGCATAACTGAATCAATGGTTGTGCAAACATTGCTTTTCAGAATATACTTCGCTTTGAGTGATGCCAGCTTATTTAATTTTTTTTTTTATTTGAGGTTGGGGTGATCGACTTCTCCATGTACTTGAAGAATGACATAGATGATTACAGGAGTGAAGAGAGGTATGATCTTTTATTGTCTCTTCACTTTATTTTATACACAATACCAATGAGATGCAGAGCTTTGTTTTACATATGTTTCCATGGCAACAGGAATAGCCAGATAGCGTCAATCTTGGATCAGAAGAACTATGTAGAGGAACTGAACCGACAACTCAAGTAAGTTTGTCTTTTATTGGAAACAGACGTGTCTGCAGGGTCTTCCGCAGAGTTTACGGAGATGTTGGTATTATTAACGTCAAGGAAATTCAAGGACATTTTAAGAAATGGAACTCCTCTGTTTTCAGTTCTGTGTTTTGTACCTGAACAGTGGCTGATCGAGACAGGCAGTTATTCTACCTGATTTCTACCTCGTGTTTTTCTTTCCATCCATCTGATGCTGGACGAGTGGTATGATGCCTCGAATCAAAGGCAAATGGCTGATTACACATTAATATGGATCCAGTAGTCAGTCAATTTTGTTTTAGAATTACAACTTCCTACAGATGGACTCATTTAAGCACAGACTATCAATCACACTTCCCTGTTTCAGTTTTTCTTCTCTTTTTTTCTCACTAACTTGGTATCACATTTCAATGAAACTGGATTGATCTACTGTCTTAAAAGGAATTGGAGGTCTTTGAAATCTTTCTTCATAACTTCCACCAATCAGTCCCAATATCGATACCTGGGCTTTGGGTATCGGCCGATTCTGAGTACTGAACCAATATCAGTGTTTAATTAATATGCTGCATGACTCACTGTGTGGAAGTGACTGGGATCCTTCTTTTATGTGTAAGTAAACATCAGGCAGAACACAAGCACTACTGTATTGGTGCTGTGGCTATTGAAAGCCCAATTCAGGTCTGTTTGTCTGGGGTGTGACGCTTCAGTCCTTCAAACATGTGAATGACCTCGTAAACATGATAACAGCTCAAAAGCCGCAGTTGTTCTCCATTAAGCTGTATCTAATCAAAAGAGGGTGATCGTCTGTTTAAGTTTCACATTTTAACACTCAGTTGTGAATTGGGACATAGCTACATACATAAATACATATAATCCCATTCCCATATCCGTACGCTAAATAGACTCAATGAGACTCAAAATAAACAGATTCTGATTCCAATGTCTGTGTTTTTGTGTCTAGCTCCACAGTTCATGGTCTTCAGGGCAGAGTGGACACGTTAGAGAAGTCCAACACTAAACTCGTAGAGGAGGTGAGACCCACACTAAAAATATCTGTGTATTAGATTCAAACTAAAAGTGAAAGGTGGCACTTTAACCTCAGAGTTTAAGTGCACATCTCTACATCATGACTGAAGTGCCTTTGTTATGTTTCACTTTTTACTCAAGTGTTATCATTTGATTTGGATCCATTTGCTTTGTCTGTTACATGTTATCATAGAATCTGATATAATAATTTAGTCAGATATGTTTTGATGAAATCACAGTGTCAGTGCAAGCATGTTGTCCTTTGTGATCAACAAAATTATTCTTTTTTAATTTTTTTTAATGTTTCCACATTTGTGTGTGCAGTTAGCCATAGCTAAGAACAACATCATCAAACTGCAGGAAGAAAACCAGCAGCTGAGGAGTGAAAACAGCCTTATTCTCCTGAAGACACAAGAACATTTAGAGGTATGCATGCACGTGTCTAATGTCTTAAATCACAGAGAAACATTGATTCTGTGAAGAGTTTTGCTGCAGCCACAACCAACTGAAACCAACTCTGCAGATCTACGCCTTTAAATTGTAACTTGTGTTTTTCAACCGTGAACCTATTTTCTTCATGTTTTTATGTCTAAGTGACTAATAGGGACAACCATTTTAAAATCTGTCTAATACTAAGGGAGAAGGCTGCAGACGTCAGCTGCCAAACAGGCTGCAATGTAATAGCTCGCTCAACTCCTCACCGTCCACCGTAATGTACGTCCACTAAAAGTGCCTGTTTTTGCCACGAAGAGGCACACTTATTATGTGTCCGACAGAAGGGACCCTACAGAGAAAAACAACGTTTTTCTTTACCTTTTGCTTTCTCTTGATTATTGTGTCTGTGACTTGTTGCCGGTAGACAATGGCGGAAAAGGGAGTGAGAGTTGGAGAGAATAGTGCTATGCTGACAGTCAGTTTGTTGGTTAAAGTACAGGAAATGTAGTTTATGGTTATCTAAAAGATTGTATATATCATGGCTGAATATTAAGATGATTTCGTCAATGTGCATGCAATGCAAGATTTCAGGACCAGACTTCTCCGTGCGAGACACAATAACCATAGGCTGGGTCAAGAATACCTTTTTGTTGTATATTGGAAAACAGAGTCCAGGTTGAAAAGTACAGAAGTTACCCTGAAATATTCCATGAATTATTACCAGCTCTGACTACAAATTGATGCATGAAATGGCTGACATGTTCTTCTTGTTGATGTTATTTAGGTAACCCAAGTCGATGCGTCAGTGGAGAGAGATACATATAAACAGTCGCGTCAAGGTTTGGATGAGATGTACAACGAGGCTCAAAGGCAACTGAAGGAGGAGTGTCAGATCAGACAGGTAGGTGTGTGTGTGTGTGTGTGTGTGTGTGTGTGTGTGTGTGTGTGTGTGTGTGTGTGTGTGTATGTGTGTGTGTGTGTGTGTGTGTTTCTGTGTGTGTGTGTGTGTGTCTGTGTTACATGATGACATCGTAACAACAGATTATATACATGCATGTGGTTTATTTTTAGGATGTGGAGAATGAGCTGGTAGTCCAGATGTCGATGAAACAGGAAATGGACTTTGCCATGAAACTTCTAGAGAAAGATATTCATGAAAAGCAGGTTTGAAGAAAAACAAACATTTTCCTTTCACTGTCTTCCTTTTTGAACACTTATTTACTAACGAAGTGATGGAAGTGGACAAAATATTGACAAAAGGAAATACTTTAGAATAAAATACTTTTTTAATCACTATTATCCATTATGATTTACAAATAGAAAAAGAAAATCACAAAACATGAAGAATCAAAAATGTACAAAGAGACATGGATTAGCATTTGATTTGTATATTATTGGATTTGTTAATGGTGAGTTTTAATCAATGCAACCACAGTGGAAATGAATGAGAATGGACCAGTCGGTTACAGAGAAATATATTTCAAACTGTTAAAATAATGATCATAAGAATGACGTGGTTGCTCTTCAGACATAGTGTCATCACACGGGGAGAGCACATGATAACAAACCCTTTGGGGGCACAAACTAAAAATATAGTGCCAGCCCATACTTGCTCACACAGAGCAGTAATATCTTGCCAGCTCCTGTGCCCGTTTCTCTCTAGCAGCCCTGCCAGTGTCGGGCCGTTCACCACCAACATGTGAACTCTGCTAAATAAATGCCACAAGCTGACATTTGTAGCCAAGCTGTGACATGCAGTAGCTCTCATTGCAGCAGCATCATCCCGCATCCCAGCATCCTCCTGACATCTTTGCACAGGAACATGGGACGTGTAACGTGGGAATATTTGTATTTGCATTGTGACATACAGTTTGTCTAAAATATATTTCAGCTTGCTAAATTACAGTAAAACTGTTGCAAGAGACTTGAAACAGTTAAACAATAGTGTGACCAGGACCGTCAATACAGGATACGAACACATATCGAGTCTTTGTTTTTCATCAACAGGACACACTGATCGGACTGAGACATCAACTGGATGAAGTCAAAGTCATCAATGTAGAGATGTACCAGAAGATGCAGGTAAAAACACTTCTCACCTGGTTGCACTTGTTCTCTTATCATACACTTTTAATAATTACAGTACACACACTGTAATTATTATTATTATAACTTATGACTTTTCTCTTTTGCTAGTCGTCTGATGACGAGATGAAGAAGAAGAACGACGTGATCACTCGGTTGGAAGAGAAGACCAATCAGATCACTGCCACCATGAAGCAGCTGGAACAAAGGTGAGATATGCTGCGTGTAAAGGAATAGCACGCACTATTTAGAACAGGAATATCACTTTGTCCCATGTGTCTCCTCATTCTCTATTTCATTCTTCATACTTCTCTGATGTTCTGTTAAAATCTTTGAACTGCAGTCCGTCATTGAATTACCAAAACATAAATTATCCTCCTTTAACAAAGTAGGTTTGATGTCCCTGAGACCCTTTTAACAGCTTTTACTCTATTATTGAACCATTTATTGAATACATTATGTAATAGGACTTGTTCACAAAAAAGGTAGCACTTTTCTTGACCAGATATTAATGCTCTTTTTGATAATTACTGCAAAGTACGTAGTACATTATTAATAGCTCTGTATGGTGAAGCTATAAGCAGAAGAGAACTGGGGGAAAACATGGGGGGAAATGATTCAAGCCTTCCTCCTCGTCAGTGTTTCAGGGTTTCTTGTAGGAAATTGGTGGGGAGGTTCTACTCCTTGTCTCCTTCTTACCATCTTATTTTGCTTCTGTTTGTCCTGCAAACAAAACGTTCCACAGTTATAAAACCTTCTGAAAGAAAGTGATGTGATTTGGGTTTTTACCTAACATTGAAACATGTGATGGGATTGATAAGTCTCACTTTTGTTCCTTGATAGCAGCCTAAACACTCATCAAATACATGGCTGTTCTCATGTGACGAAGCTCCATCTTCTCTTTTCCCCTTAAGTTAAAGTGTATGTATTCCTTTTGACGTCAGTGAAGTATTTTTCTTTGTGCAAAAGAAGATACAAAGCTTTTACTTGAAAGAGACCTGGCAGCAAAATATTGACTAAAATAACAAAAGAATATGCTTAAATTGACCCAATGCAGAGTTTCACCTCCACTTACATCATAACATCATACAAAGTTTATACATTTCAATGATGTACGTATAAAACATTAAAGATAGTGTGTATTATCATAAGAAACCATCAAGAGTCTCTTTTGCGATGAAACTAGCTGGCAACAGTAGCTCCCCCAAAACTGGTTGGTAGATGGCAGGTTATCCACTCAGTCATGTCATTTGAGCCGACAGTCCTGCAACAGTCACAGATACCTAATTTGTTTTTGTCAGAGCATTTAATGTATTGATTGCTGCAGAGATCTAAAGAGAATTTCAACAAATATAAAAAAATGTTTTGAAAAATATATCACACTCAGCTTTAACCTTCAGGGGAAAAGTCCAGAAGCAACATTTTCCACAGCAAATACAGTGTATTGAATGCTATTGTTTAGGCCATCACCTACTAACTAAACTGATTATGAAATGATAAACAATTTCCTTAGGGAAATCCTTATCATGTCTAATAAATTACCCTGTTGGTATTTTCATGCATGCTAAGTTGTCTTGGTCCCTGCTGAACCACAATCCATGTTTGATGCTCCATATTTCCCCATCAGTCATTATGAGACCTGCTGCTTCGTTAGTGTGTTATGATTCCTCCTCACCTCATTGTCTACCAGTCAACACGATCCATCCCTCCCCTCCTCTCCCATTGGTTTAAATCTGTTCCATCCTATTTGTGATTGGTTGTGAATGTTTTTTGCTGCTCCAAAGGTGTTTTACAGTAGGCTGGTAGGACACAGGCCCTGGTTACACGTTTTCTTCGGTGGGAGTTTTATGCTGTTGTAGCAGAAAAATCTAATGAAGAAGTTACAAATGTCCTGACAGAGCCACTGTTTTAAGAATATTCACCAGCTAATTAGAGATAGAGCTCCCCTCAGAGTTTAACATGTTGGCTCCTTTGGAGAGATCAGGCTTACATCTCTCATGTTGATAGTATACTCCCCTTTTTTGTCTGATCTAGTTTTATTCACCTCTGTCCACACATCTGTCCACATTACCTTTCCGTGCTTCTCCTCTGCACCTCTTCTCAGTGGCAGCCTGCAATCAGAGTTCTGTGTTTTAATGCCTTTTATTTACACTTACTGCTGTGTTTGTGATGTTAAAAGTCACTTAAAGTGTTCAGTGTAACCGGGGCCACTTAGAATACCGATGTATTGACATCCTTTCTTTCTTCCTTCTTTTCTCCTTCTTACCTCCGTTCCGTTTGTCTCTTTTATTCCATCCATCCAATCATCCATCCATCCGTTTTGCTCTCTTGAAATCCCGTTTAATTGATTTCTTGATTTTATCCCCTCTCCTCTGTGCAGTGATAAGGATCTGCTAAGTCAGACCAGAACGCTTGCTATGTCATTTGTTAAGTGTGCCAGCACAGACACAGAGCACCAGTACAAGCTAGTCAAGGACATCTCCTTCTGAGGACAAACATGCAGAGACCCACCCACATGCAGACACATGGTCGCTTATGATTGAATGAATAAACAGACTAAACTTAAAGGAACATTCCTGTTTTTTTTGCACACTATATTCAGATGGTTTATTGACCAGAGAGCAGCCAAAGAATCGGGTGAAACTAGAATGCATGGTTTGGTCCTTAAGTTACTGAACTGATGTCATCACCAGCAGATTGCTGGGATTCATCGAGGCCACTGCAACGTGTTTCAAGCTACCGGGTTTGTTGTAAAAGGGTTTCCTCAGAATTTCCTCGTTTAGGTGGTCAGTAAAGTGTCTGAATAATAATTCATTGTACTTTTAATAGAAACATTTTGATTTAATCATCACTACTTTATTTATTCACTCACATGCTCAGACACACACACACACACACACACACACACACACACACACACACACACACACACACACACACACACACACACATTCTTCCTGCCTCCAGTAGTCAGTTTATATGCAGTAACACTGACAGTAATATAGTTGACGCTTAGATGTTAGCATAGGGTTGTTGTTTGTAGTTCACGTCAAGTTAGAATGAGTGTAGTGGTCAACCCGCTCACAACTACTTTATCTGGCAACACCCACAGCTACTGGTTAACAGAGTTGAGTCTCTGTAGTATTTAGGGACTGCATACATTATTGAGTCACGATTGTCACAGAACTTGTGATTCTGTGCTTGCCTTCTTTCTACTTTATTGCAACCAACACTCTTTAAAATCTAAAGCATGAGCAGGATTATGTAACCTGCATTTCATCACAGTCAGTCAGTGGTGTTCACTGTATAAGACATCAAACAAAAAGTTTGGGAATTAGGGTTTGGTAGATTTGTTCTCTGTTGTAACAATGCTTCTTTGCTATTGACTCTTGTTTGGTTGATTGGATGATTGAAGTCTGTCAATAACAAGGAAGAAACAAGACATATTGGCAATTTTACAATGTATTAATTTAATAAACAGTCAGAAGCCTCAGTAGCACGCCCAAGCTGATCAACAAATGTTCAATGGGTTGAGGTCAGGTCTGCTAGTCTTTGATAAACCTGCTCTGTGGGGGGTGAGCCTTGTCATCTTGGAGGATGAAGTTTGGTCCCAGACTGTGGAGAAATGGGTTTGCCACTGGTTGCAGAATCTCATCTTGATATCTCTCTGCATTGAGATTACCTCCAATGACGACGAACCTTGTTTTTCCAGTGATGGAGATGCCGCAACAACAGAGTCAATAGCAACAGCAGAATAAGCTGTTTGGCATTGGCAGAGAAGATTTGGCAATTTTTTCATGGGGCGCAACCCACATACTCAGCTGTGCTGCTCATCACACAAATACATGTT